>NW_015167069.1:641961-675682 GCF_001447785.1 Gekko japonicus
GAGAGAGGAGAGGTGGAAAGCAAAGAGATGGGGAGAGAGGAAGGAAGGAAGGAAGGAAGGAAGGAAGGAAGGAAGGAAGGAAGGAAGGAAGGAAGGAATAGAAAGTACTTTGGAAAGGAAGGAAGGAAGGAAGGAAGGAAGAAGATGGGGAGACAGGAAAGAAAGGAGAGTGAGGGAAGGGGGAGAGGGGGAAAGGGAGGGCTGAAAGAGCGCATTCTGGTGCCAAGGAATCCTCCTGCACACAAGCGTGCGTGCACACACACACACACCCCTCCAATACAAAGGAAAGTCATCTGGCGAAGTTCCCCTAGGCATGCACGCACCCCTCCCATCCCCCCCTCCTTCGATGCAAAGGAAAGTCCACCAGCTAAGTTCCCCTTCAAAAGCACCACTGCAGCGGCTGGCAAGGAGTGGCCAGGAAAGGGAAGCTGGCTGCAAATTGCCAGCAGAGAAAGGGAGGCCTGACCGAACGGACTGATGGAGCACCTGGGCTCCTGGCCAGCGGAATGCAGAGAGGGGGGGCTGCATTGGGACCCCCAGGGCCTTGCTCCAATGATGGGGGGAAGATCCATAACAAACCAAGGCCCCTTGGCCATCCAGGAGCAGTTGCTGGGGGCCGGCTTCTCATTGCAGTCCCAAAATCGGCTGGGGTAGAGCAGCCTATGGGAAGGCAGAAATCCAACCTGCGTTTCATTCCCCCCACCCAATCCCCCCGCATGGCTGCCTACCCCCACCCCTGAAAACACCCACACTGCCCCACCCAGCTCAGTCCTTACTTTTCTCTGCAGTCTGCGTGGCAGGAAAGCAAAGAAGGGGAAGCCACATGCAGCACCCTCCAGCTCCTCTAGGCTGAACTGAAGGCTGCAAGCCCCCACCCTGACTTCCCTCCCAGTCCCAATCCATCCAACAGAAGGTGGAGGGGAAGAAACCTCTGCTTTCAAAATGGGGTGGGGGTGCAGAGAATGCGTGGCAAGGCTTGGAGCCTTGTTGCCCAAGGGGGCGGGCTGGAAAACTTTGGGGATAGCCTCAGCCCCAGAGCCCCCCTGAAGTTGACACCTATTAACTCCTTAAATAGGGCGAGCCACCCTGCCCCAGGAAGGAGCCATCAGCAGTGGCTCCCACCCAGCCAGCTAGCCATTGCAGGACAACCCCTTAGCCCAACCCCCGAGCTGCTAGGTTCAAAGGGAGGACCCAATTGGGGAGGTCCCAAAGGCAGTCTGTTTTCCCTGCCCCATGCCGCAAGGCACAAAGGCTGTACTCACAAGACTCCTTCAACCCAAATAAATGGGTGTCAGCTGGTGCTCATCGTACTGCAACCTATATACCACCTAGAACCCTGCCAAACAAAGTAAAGTGACCATCCTAACTAACCAGCCCCACCCTTGCAAAAACCTTCACCACTGCCGCAGTGCAAGGTAGGTGAAAACACCCCCTCCCCAGGCCAATCAGGAAGGGGCAAAAAATTCCTACCTGGCCCCCTAAAACCGGGCAACCAGCTAGAGCCTCCACTAAGAACAGGGTGGGAGGGTGGGCCAACGACTAACCGGGACTGCTGGTGAGGAAAGGAGGGGCTGGCCTTTATACCCTTTGGCCCCACCCATCCAAAATACCCAAACCAACTGCCTGCCCCTTTCATCTGGGCGGCAAAGTCTTTCCCCCAGCCCAACAGCCACAGGGGCTGAGGGCTGCTGATCCGTGTTGTTTCAATAGTTAAATCAGTCACAAATCACAGAAACCAGTCATAATCAGGTTCCCTCTGGTCACTGGCTGGGGATGGAGTAGGATTGCCAGATCCAGGTTGAGAAACTCCTGGAAATTAGGGGATGGAGCCTGGGGAGGACAGGGACCTCAGGGGGGGTACAATGCCATTGAATCCACCCTCCAAAGCATCCATTTTCTCCAGGGGAACTGATCTCTGTAGTCTGGAGATGAGCTGTAATTCCAGGGGATCCCCAGGCCCCACCTGGAGGATGGCATCCCTATCAAACGAAACATTTAGGTTTGCCTTTAGACACGTTAGGTGTACAAAACATAATATGAGATAGGGTTCTTAGTTCAATGAGTGAACAATTTATTTCAGGACTCTGAAGCACTTAACCTTTTCTGTCGAAATGTGCACATCTATTGCACAATCCTGCACCTCCGATAAAGCTCTCTTTATTAAAGATTATGAAGTGCTTCAAGATCTATGGCTGAAAGGCACTTGAGAAATGCAAAGCAACAACATTAGTATTGCTTCTCCTGTATTCGTGGAATAAAAGTGACAAGGAAAAATGATAACGTCAAGGATGTTAAAAATGTGAGATGACTGAAAGGTGTGAGTCATACTGCAGTTAGATCAAGCTTTATGTCTGATAAACGTCTGTGTGCCCAAGCAAAAGGGCATCATTTGCAGCCATTTGAGTTGGGCTATGTAAACATAAATGAAATTGTGCAATTCTTCTCTTTTTATGTAAAAAAATCAAGCTGATGGACATTTGAAGCTAATCCAAGCTTTGTTGAGCACCACAGAATAACCAAAAGTTGATGAACACATAACAGCTCAGCTCATGTCCTGTGCACCAGGCGCAAACATGGTTTCAATGAACTGTTCATCTGTTCATTGACCTGCTCTTGGTGTTTGGCAGGCAGCTTCAGTCTATTTCCTCCTAACAGTGCAATACAGCACAATCAGGTTTTCATGTATGTGTGCTGCTCACACTGAATCAATTGCATGCCCAGAAAAACAGTTATGTAGCAAAGGCAGGGGTGTAGTGCCCCTCCCTTTGCTACACTGCTGCTCTTGGGGGTTTGCAGTTGTTTCAATAGACAGTTAAATCAGTCACAAATCACAGAAACCAGTCATAAATAAATGCTTGATTTTTTTTTTAAAAAACCTACCAATCAGTGTTCATCTAAATAACCCTTGGCCATGTTAATAGTACCTGTCTTTTGGGACCAGCAATGTTTTCATGCATGCATAGTTTTGAAAAACAAAAACAAATCAAACCAAAATTGATAGCCAGGTGTTTGAGTTGTTTGGTGCCAAACCAGAAAGGCCTGGTGATTGGCTCATGCCTGACTCTTGTACTTGAATGTGGTAAGTTAGACAGAAACGTCATGGCTTCCCGAAATGACACTGAGGTCAAGGAGACGAAGCACTTGGCCATGTTGCCTTCCAACTTTCCTGGAGCCAGATCCAGCTGAGGGTCTTCCCCACTTCAGCTTCCAGGACTGCTGACCTTCAAAAAGACATTAGGAAGCAGCCAAGCATCCCACATTGTACCTGGATCCAGCTCCAGCTCCAAATAGGAATCTGTTTGTATTGAACTGAATTGTCATTTGTATTGCTTTTTATTCCCCTGGCCACGTTTAGCAGCCAACTTTCACCTGAAAAGTAGAATAAAAATAGAACAAATGAATGCAATAGAATTCAATATAATTTTTCTTTAGTTTGTCCTGCAGTGTACAGCTGAACACAATGCCTTCCATCTTTAGAGGAACACTGATTATACTTCCTTTAATTTGGGGGAGATGTGAATTATATGCATCAAGTAAATTTTTGAGTGGCAGAACCCTAATCTTTCTTGCATAAAAATGCGTTTCATCATGAAATATTGATGGTTTTGGCAACGGCCTCTGAGATAGCACAAAACTAAACTTGGAAATATGCAATTATCTATGAGGGGGAAAATATACCTTGATTTTTTTTCATCCCAGCTAATAATTGTCAAACTATTATTCTTTTAAATCGCAGAAGTCTGGCACAAGAACGAAACTCAACAGAATTTTGGCTTAGACAAACATACACAATCCTTTGAGGGGAATCTAGCTATTATGGAATTCTCTGCACCAAGGAATATGACTTCTGTTTCTCTCTTAGAGGATAAAGAAACCTGTTCAGAATTGTGGAGAATTTTTAATGGAGACCATGAGAAAGCACAAGTTAGAGAGAGACCCTTAGCTTAATCCTGTTCTATTGCTGTATGTACACACCAATATGATGCTGGAATTCTTGAGGGGAACATCTAGTGGGTAATTTTATGCTAAAAAGCAGCCCTGGTAGGGGCCTGATCTGGATTGGAATTATGATACAGGGATTAACTCTCCTCTCTATACCATTTCTTCAATTCCAAATAGGGTTGCCAAGTCCAATTTTCTTACCGGCGGGGGAGCCTCGCCGGGCTCCGGGAGCTGGTCTTTGATGTGTATGCGCGTGCGCGCGCCGCCAGCACGTCACCAGAAGTGACGCACAACGTCGATCACATTGAGGGCGGGGCCCCGATCATCGGAGGGAAAACCATAGAGTTTTCCCTCTGACGAGCGGGGCCACACCCCCAACGTGATTGACGTGGTTGCATCACCTCCGGTGACACAGCCACGCTGCGCTTCAGGGGACGGAGTTCCCCCCGGGGCCCGATTCCGCAGTGGTGGAAATCGGGACTCCAAAGTGGGGGTTTACCCACCCCCGCCCCCACTTGGCAGCCCTAATTCCAAATCCTCTAGTTTATTCTTTGCCATGGGACGGCATAAAAGACTTAAGTCCTCTTCTTATTGACCTTAAAGGAATTGGGGGGGGGCAATTAGGAAATGAAGCAGGGGAAGATTTAGCTTGCCCTTCCGTCAGCACTACTGTAGCTAGAATGTATATCTGTTTGTAAGAAAGAGCCAACATGCATTCACTTTACAAGTGCATATGTATTGACTATAACATGAGAGTTATTCAACACACATAGAAAGAGGGAGGTGAGGCTGCGGAAGACTAGTGGTCCCAAGGTCACCCAGCAAGCTTCCATGGCAGAGTGGGGATTTTCAACCTCGATCTTCCAGAGAAACACTACACCAGACCAGAGGTCATTTCGGGGGGGATCGCGGGGGATCGCAGTTCCCCCGGGTGAGGTACGGGGGGCGGGGGACATGATGAAGCCCCACCACCTGCTTCCGGCCACCTTGCTTCCGGCCCTCATTCAGCCAGGAGGAGGCAGGAGAAGAGGGAGGGTAAGTTGCTTCCTCCCCGCCTTTCCCCACCCCTGCCTGCCTGGGGCCAGAGAGGGCCTTTGCGGGGCTTCCTTGCACTCCCGCCAGCCGGGACCATTGGGGGCCGGGTATGTGGCCTTATGACACACTTCTGGTGATGTCAGGGGGTGTGGCATATGCTAATGAGTTATGCTAATGAGTTCCCCTAGCTCTTTTTCTACGAAACGACCCCTGCACCAGACTACAGTTCCAGATGCTCATTTCTATATATAAGCAGGCTTCCACCTTTAGATCAGAGATTTCTGGACCATAGCCCTAAACAAATGGGTTTCAGTGTCAAGAAACAAATTTTTAATATATATATAGTACTTGCTGAAGAGTAACAGCCTGTTAGCTTACCTTTGACAGGCCATGGAGCATCACAATTACTTGGCATGAAGTGAAGCAAACATTACTAAGTCAAAGTTCAGATCAACTTGTCATATAAATAAAAGAGGAAGACAAAAGGGCTGTCAGAAGCAGAAGTGTGACCAACTGAAAGATGCTGATCTGGTAAAATTTGTGAAGCACATCACTAGAGAAGGCCTATAGCAAGATTTTTTTGTCAGATTTGATCATTATCTCCTAGCCCACTGGAGAGAGAGGAAGGCCCAGGGCACATTGTTGATGATGTGATGATGTCACTTCCGGAGCACACAGAAAGTGACATCATCACACCAGCAGTGTCCTGGCAACACTCTGGTATTTGGGCAAAACTCTGTGGTAGAAGCCATTTTACCATAGACTTTTTACCCAAATACCATAATGTTGCTGCAATGTCACAGTGTGATGACATAACTTCCTGTGTGTTTTGGAAGTGACATCATCATGTCACCTTTGCCTTCCTCTCTCTCCTGGTAAGTTTTCCTATACCCTGCCAGTTGCCAGGAGGGACCCGACAACCCTAATTCCCCCCATTCCTTTTGCCCTTGCCCGAAAGCCAATCGAATCTGACTCTAGGGTTGCGGTGCTCATCTCCGTTTCAAAGCCGAAGAGCCAGCGCTGTCCGAAGACGTTTCCGTGGTCATGTGGCCGGCATGACTAAACACCAAGGTGGACAGAACGCTGTTACCTTCCCGCTGAAGTGGTATCTATTTATCTACTTGGAATTTTTTGCTTTCGAACTGCTAGGCTGGCAGGAGCTGGAACCAGAGACGGGAGCTCACCCCGTCATGTGGCATTCAGGTCTCGAACTGCTGAACTACCGACCTTCCACAGCTTGCAGTTCAGCATCTTAACCACTTGAGCCACCGCAGCTCCTTTTTACCTGGCCCTTAATAACATTTTATATCTCCTATGTATCTCATTGAGGGAGACTTGTGTGTTTCCTATAAAATTCTCCCAACTGGGCAAAAGAAGCATAAAAAGAAAAGCAGCCATTCTGTATCAGCCCAATGGTCCATCTAAAATTCAGCATCCCATTTCGTATAGTGACCAATCAGGACGTCAGTCCCCAAAGGCATCCTTTTTCCTGTGCCATAGTCCCAGTTCAAATTGTCCCTCAGTAGGTGCTTTTACATTAAAAATTGTGCTAGAGATTCAGCAGCATAGCTTCTTGAATTTGTCTAATTTGATTTTGAGTCGTGACTTTTCCAGTGGTTTAAGATGTGTCTCAGATGCTGGGATGTGAAGCTGTGATTTCTATGTATTGAGGTCTCATGTGAAAGGGGAGAAGAAACTACTGGGGAATTAATACAAGGACTTTCCAATATCTCATTTGATTTGGCCCTTAGTTCCAAACCCTTTTATCTGGAGCAAGGCCTGAGTTCAGTGGAACTCTGTGAGATTAATCCTGAGTAAACATGCATGAGTTCTATTCCATAAAAGATGAGTTCATTTCAAACATCTGGCAACCATCTGCTGAATTAATTGGCTTTTAAACAGATAATTTCTGAGCACCAGAAGTGTCCACCTGTCATTGCTCAGTATATCGATATGCAAAACAAAACCCACCCAGTAACATTAACTATAATATGTCTTTATGTATTTGGCTTATTCCAAAGGATGTGTAGAATATGGCAATTTCAGCACTGAGGAGGGATGTGAAATGATAAATATGTAACTGTTTTCCTTTTTATTTTATTTTCTCTCTTTTTTGTGTGAAAAATTTCCTTCCTTTCCATTCCTTTCCGATATTAAACATATTTGTTCAATCATTATTCCTCCTTCCCACTTTTTTCTTTGCACAAAGGACTGAAATGAATTGGGATTTTTCAGTTCTGCTCGTTTCCTTCATCTTGTGAGTGACAAGTTCACATGCCTGTTTCAACCCTGTCAATCTGTATACTGATTCTGAGTCAATGCCATCCAGATGAGTTTTGCTGGCAATGTTTTGTCATGTGAGAAGGAGTTCAATAACCACAGGATTATTTTTCAGCCTTACAATTATGACTTCCTTATTATACTGAAAATAAACCCTCTGATAGAGGCCAACAATGATGTAGCTTGCACATTATCACAAAAGGATCATTTTCAACCATAACACCCCCCCCCATTTGATTAACAGAAAAGTACCCTAGTCCTCAAATGACTATGGGAGCTGTTGATGAAAAAGAGACTGGAGGCTTAAATGATTAGGCTGCATATAGATCCCATTCGTTTGCAATTTGATTTTTTTTTTGTTACTGACAAGGTGGTTAAAAAAAACAAGAGCAGTGCTGTCTGCAGCATAATATTAATAGAGACTAATTAGGAAGAGATTAGCATTGGAGAAAGGGAAGCATCTTAATTCACCATCCATGTGCCTGCCAATGCATCTCTTGATGCTGATTATTATTTTCAAGGAGTTAATGTTTACAGAGGTTTGATTAAAATGAGGAATGCATATTAAAGATGGAGCACACAGGTGCCAGTTCTCAAAGAACTGTGCTGGGACGACCACCAGGAAAGCTAATATATTTGTAAAGGATAAGCAAAAACAGAGCCATCTGAGGATCTCTTCTGTAGATTTAGCTTTGTGCAAGAAGGCTCTTAACTATCTGAATGACGGAAACAAAGAAACACCATTTGTTACTTAAGGCACAGAGACTAGTTTGCAAGGACAACAGTTGCTTCAGGGCTACTTGTTCACCCATAAGCTATGGATGTGGGAAGAAATTGCAGAGGGGAAATCGATGCACTGTGGGGTACCTGCATTACCTGTGCAGAGCTTTGGATTTCCTCTTCTGCCCTGATGATGGTTGCTGGCTGTGGATGAACACCATGTGGCTCATGGCTACCAGGCTATGCTGGATGAGTGCCCGTGAGACCTGGAGAAATCTGCTTTGTGGAATCCTGCCTCAAATTCCTAGGTCCCGAACTAGAAAAAAACCTGGATGTGATTAACTCCTATGTTATTCGTTGCAGCGAATATTTTGGCAGTTTCAGTAAGACCCAGCTACAGCAAAGCTTATGTGGCTCAAGGCTCCATAGTGGTGATTACTGAAAAACAAAAGTATCTTATTTTGTTTCATTTTATATTTGTTTATATTTTTCAACAATTTTAAGTTCTCCATTTTTTGCCACTGATGTTGCAGATTTGCAGTTTGCTCACTGTACTTGTAAAATACAAAATTCCTGCATTATCCGAATAATACACGTATCATGTTGCTTTATTGATGCAATGATTTCTTTAAAAAAAATGTGTGCTTGTTACAGGAGAAGTCCTGTGCAAGGAAACAAACAAAAATGGCATAGAAACAAATAATCATGGGTTCAGTTTGCACCAGTGAGAAGCAAAATTGAAAGAGAATTTGGGGTCAAAACAGCATGAATGAAAAAAGTGAAATCATCTATAGTGCTGGGCAGCCAGGTATTTATCTATGGAAAGTATTTCTATCCCACCATATGTCTCTAGACTCAAGTAACTAACAAAGTAACAACAAAAAACAATATAGTAGTCCATTAACAAATTAAACAGAATATTCAGGTTAAAACACTCATGGTAAAACTTCAGCCTGAAACAATTTATCCTACACCAAATGCCTTGTGAAATAATACTGTCTCACATAAAATTCCTGAATGCAGCATGTGAAGGTGCCTTCCATACCCACTCTCACAAGCCATTCCAGAGGACTGGACCTACCACAGAAAAAGCCTGTGTCTTAACCATTGCGATCTAGACAATCTTGAGAGAAGGCACCAGGAGAAGAAGGCTGTCTGAAGACCATATTCCGTAGCTGATGCACATAACTGTGTTGAAGAGCAGTGGCATCATCTCTCAAGATGATCCAGCCTCCAAGATGAAGAAGCTGGCCATCCCTGCTATGAGGTACCACTCCCCCTTTAAGCACCTTGCTCCACACAGTCATAATAACTGAAGTGCACCTGGTTTTTTTTTTAATGTTTAGATGAGGCAAGACAGTGTTTCGGGAAGGGTGATGTGCCGCTGGCCCCATCCTGACTTCAGCCCTGCTGGGTCAAGACATTAGCTGATAACATATCAATAAGTGATTGACCCAAATGTGAACAAAACAATGTAGGAACTACTAAAGTAAGGGGAGCAGTTTTGCAGATTTTCAGAAAGGGTTCTGATTTAGTTTGCAAATGAGTGACGCCAGCTCTAATTGAAACATCTTGAGGTATCTTTATTAATTGTGTGCTAACAACATCTTTCTTAGTAGACCCAAATCTCACATGTCTCTGCTGTTTAGGAAACAAAAAAACATACACCTGCTGGTTGAGAGTTTCACTGTTATATTAAGCACCAAAGCACAAAGGAAGTATCTGAAACAGAAGTGAAGCGGGCCGGTTGTTTCATTGCATCAAGAGATGCACAATTCCCTGTTCTCAAGTGCAGAAATCTTTTCTGCCAAGTACAAAGAATACAACAGCAGATACCCAGCCAGGGTTGCTTCTAACAGTTATATTTCTCCTGTTTTTCGTTTGAACATGCAACTATCCAAAATGGTTGGAAGGATGCATTTTTAAGCATATCATAGGATACAAGGAATATTAAATATAAAAGCATCCTAGGAGCTTTGTGAGATGTGAGGGTCCGAGGGGGGGTACCTTTGAAGATCATTCAGAAATTTTAATTAGTTCAAAATGCATCAGCAAGATTGCTGGCTGACACCAAAGGTACTGAAAGGAACAGTCAGGTTCCATTTCATTTCCGTAACAAGTGTAGAGAGAGGCCATAGAGCTGTTGGGCTGGAAGGGGTTCCCAATCTTTTTGAACCTGCAAGCACCCTTGGAATTCTGACACAGGGTGGTGGGTGCAACTACAAAATGGCTGCCATGAGAGGCAGAACCAATTGCAGAAATATCAGGGAGTGACGTTACGCTAACTCTAATAGTAACTCTTCAACCCCTTGAAAGAGGTGGCTGTGAGACTTAGGGCTGCCAGGTCCCTGCCTCTTCCTGGAGGGGGGGGGGGTCCAGGCTCCTCTCCTGATGTTCCTGCATGAGTTCAAATCACATGTACCACAATGACTTCACCCAGAAGTAATGTCATCGTGCTAGACATGTTGCAGGGGGAAGCTCTAGCATTTAGCCAACAACTCTATGGTCACCAGCTGGCAGGCAGGCAAATCGGCCCCCCCAAAATTAGGGGTACCCCCACCCCCATTGGAGGGATGGCAACCTTAGTGAAAGCCCACCTGAAGAAGGCATCTCTGAGCCCAAATGACCTAAACAACTATTGCGTGGTGGCCAGCATTCCATTTTGGAGCAAGGCACTTGAGCAGGCAGTGCTTACACAGCTGCAGACAGTCTTGAAGGAGCCGGATTATCTAGACCTATTTCAATATGGATTCAGGTCTGGGTTTGCAACAGAAATGGCCTTGGTCACCCTAGCTAATCTTTCTTGGGTGAGTGACAAGGGAAGTATGACCATATTTCTTCTGGATCTTTCTCCAGCATTTGTATCATCAGTTTTGTGTTACCAGCCTCCAAGTGGTACCATCTCCATCTACTGCTTCATTCTTCATAATGTAGTCCTTTCTCCCATTGCAGGATTTAACTCCTTATGGTACTATAGATCAGGGGTGGCCAAACTTGCTTAATGTAGGAGCAACATAGAATAAATGTCAGATGTTTGAGAGCCACAAGACATGAACAAATATTATGTTTTATTGGAAAATATGCAAATTTGCTTTTTATTAATATTAAATGAGACTGCCAAAAATAAAAAGGGGTAAAAACAGATACTGATAATGATGTTTATTTGTTTGCTAATGATATCTGTATAAGAGAGAGAGAGAACAGAAAAAGAGGTAGAAAGAGAGAGAGAAACAAAGCAAATAGATGGAGAAGGGAGGGGGAAGGAAGAGAGAGAGAGAGGAAAAAAGGAAGGAAAAGAGAAAAGGAAAAAGAGAAAGAAAAGTGGAAAGAAAGAAAGTGGAAAGTAAGTAAATAGATAGGGGGAGGGAGAGAGAGGTGGAAAGAAAGCAACTTTAACGTTATCCTCCAAGCCCCCACCCCCACCTCCAGACTTGGCTTGGAGAAGTGATTTAAAGAGACAAATGCCTTTTCCAAGCCAGCTGGCTTGGGGGGGGGAGAGCTTTGAGAACCCATTTAAAGTTCAAGTTGTTTTCTTTCTCTGCTCCCCCCCCACACACACACATCTCAAGCCTACCCAGGGAGGGGAACACTGCCTGGGGAAGGGAAGACCGATCGGGATGGCATGCCTCCCCTTCGCTTCCCCAGCCGCCCTGCCGGGAGCCGCGCAATACGTGTGAAACAGCCGCATGTGGCTCCCGAGCAACGGTTTGGCCACCCCTGCTATAGATGGTAGAGATGGCAGACTTTAGATCAGAGATAGCATTTGTTCAATCTCCCCCCCCCCCAGCTTCCTTCAAGAAGCAAGCTGGCATGGCAGTGAGAGAAGTTCCACCCAGCCTTTGTCTGTTCTTCTCTCTTTCCCATTTGCAGGGAGTTTTTAAATTTGGGGGACAATCAAAAATATCCCTCCACCCCACAGTAAGTGTCATTTTACCCCTCAGAATTCCCACTTCATTCTGTGTAGATCCAGCCCTATAGACCATATTTCAGTCACTCCTCGGCACTAAACGTGGCACGCCCCTTTCAAACAGGAATACTGCCCTCGGATTAGTTGAAAACTATACTATACATTTGGCCCATGGTAATTCTTTTTTGTTGTTCACGTTTAAAACCAATTGTAGAACAAATATAGAAACTACCTCCATGTCCATTTCTCCTGGGAGAAACTGGGAATAATCCAAACAGCCGAGTCAGTGAGAAATGCAAACTTGCTTTGATTCTATAGAATCTCACATGACAAGCAGGGACAGAGGTGCTTTGGACTTCAGCACAATAGCCCAGGTTGAAAGATGCCTCCCAGACATGGTGCTGTATAAGGGATTTTCTGGAAGGCTGGTTGGCCTCTTTTATACTTTTCAGTCTTTGCACTCCTCTCCCCCTTCCCCTGTGTGACACCCAATTCTTTATCCTCTGATGGATTCCACAAAAACCTTCAAGGGCACAAAAGGAAGACAAAAAGGACATTTTTCTTCAGAGACGATCCTTCTTCTTTTGTTAGATCATAAAAGCACATTATCTGTAAAAATCATTTACTCTCTATCCAACTGAGCCTACGTGTTCAGCGCCAGCACACTGATACCTCAGTGAGAAGAGACGCTTTTGACATTTTATTCACATGGTAGATTTTGGGGTGGGGTGGGGGAGTTTTTTAAAATTATAGAAAGCCCCTTCGAGTTTCACTGCTGGATATAATCAGAACCTGCTAAGTCCAAAAGCAACTGCCTTCCAAAAAGCAGCCGGCAGGAAACATAAAACAATAGGAAGAAAACGTTTGCTCTCCTTTTTAGCTTCCAGGGTAGTGATTGCTTTTCTAAAAACCCCTTTGTTGTTAAACTCTGAACATTTCAAGGCAGTATATTTACATTTTCCAGGGGTGCAAATAAAAATATTTTATGCCAACATTTAAAAAAAAAAATCAAAGCCAAACAAAATCTAGGAAAATATATCATTATGTCACCAAACGTAACACATTGACTTGACAATCTCATACACAATGATCTCCCTTCTTTCCAGAGAAACAAAATTAATAACTAGCTTTTGTATCTTAAAACCAAGCCCATTCAACAATCGAGTGGACCTTTGTCCCCATCTCATTTTGAATGCTGCACAAGATTCCTATTGGGTCAGGACTTCTTGTGTGGATGATGGGTGGGAGAATACACTGGGCAGGCCTTTTAAAACAGATCCACCAGCTGTCTTGCAGGCTTTTCACTGCAGGCTGAAACTGTATAATAAGCAATTGCTTGATTGCTTTGGGGGCTGTTGTGTCCGCTGACCGCCACCAGAGGCCAGCGCACATGCCTGAGCTTCAGTCCGGCTTAACAATAGGGACTAGGATCCTAGTCCCTCCACTGGGGGAACCAATGGGACCGTGGCGGGAGATTCAAACCCGCCAATGGGACCCAGGGGTGTGTCCCCTGGACGTGTATATAGTTGGCCTGCCGGCCGTTGGGTGGAGTCTTTTGTTGTGCACCTAATAAAGCGTGCTATGCACTACGTCGTTGTTTGTCGTTCGTCCATGCGGCAACCCACTACACAATAGGGGCCAAGAAGGAATTTGGGGGGGGGGGCTTTCAAATTTGACCAGCAGGGGGACCTTTTCACCCACTCTATTTAACAAGATGGGATATACTTTTGAGTAGACCTGCTTGGCACTAGCCATTACAGTAGACTAACAGCATCCTTATTAGTATCACAACAGTTCTCAGATTATCATCTCTTCCATTTTTGTAAGTATGGGCCATTTTCGTTCTGAGCTCTGCTTGTACCTTTTCACATTTGGACAAGAATGAAGGCCTGCAATGAACCAATATGCCAACTTTGCTCTCATATAAACACCTAGGAACCCAGCAACATCAGCCATACCATATCAGGTTCATATCCCTGCTCATCCTCTAATGTGATTTCTGCCATCACATGTCAGCAATACCATTCCACCTTCTACATTGGAGAAACAGGCCAGTCCCTTCGACAAAGAATTAATGGGCATAACTCTGACACTAGGAACCATAACATGGTATTGGCGCTGTGCCGCGACCTCCCTGCCACAGTTGAAACAGTGAGTGAACTTGAGGCCCCTTGCACGTCTTCGCAGGGCTTAGAATGTTTTGACCTGCTCAGTCTGGAGGAAGTTGACAGATTGCTCGTATCTGTGTGTCCAACTACATGCCACCATGATCTGTGCCCCTCCTGGCTCATTAAAGCGGGCCACGAGGGGTTTCGAGGAGCCTTAAGGGAGATTGTCAACAAGTCCCTCTCAGAGGGGCGGTTCCCTGAAGCACTCAAGGAGGCGATGGTCTGCCCTCTCTTGAAAAAACAAACTCTGGACCCGGTTGAACTGGCCAACTATTGGCCAGTGTCTAATTTGCCCTATTTGGACAAATTGATTGAGAGGGCGGTGGCGACACAGCTACATGGCTTTCTGGATGACGCTTCTGTCCTTGATCCATTCCAGTCCAGCTTTCACCCGGGACATGGGATGGAGACGGTGCTGGTCGCCCTTACTGACGAACTCCGCAGGTATCTGGATCGAGGTGGCATGGTGGCACTGTTGTTGTTAGATCTGTCAGCAGCATTTGACATGGTCAACTATCAGTTGCTGACCCGCCGCCTCGCCGATGTGGGGATACAGGGGCTTGCTCTTCAAAAATGGCTTGCCTCTGTTCTCCAAGGTCCGGGACAGAGGGTGGCGATAGGGGAACAGCCATCCCGGAAACACCAACTTGAATGTGGTGTGCCTCGGGGGCAGTGCTTTCCCTGATGTTGTTTAACATCTACATGTGCCCCTTGCCCAGATTGCCAGGAGGTATGGGCTGGGTTGCCATCAATATGCAGTTGACACCTAGCTCTCTCTGATGTTGGGTGGTCAGTCGGGCTCCGACCCAGAAGATCTGAACCGGGCATTACAGGCCGTGGCTGGGTGGCTCAGGCTGAGCCAGCTGAAACTAAACCCAGTGAAGACGGAGGTTCTGTGCTTGAGACAGACTGGTTCGGGGTTGGGGGTCCCTCTCCCGACCTTTGACGGGATGCCTATGGTGCCAGCATCGGAGGTTAGGAGTTTGGGAGTGCTCCTGGATCCCTCCTTAACTATGGAGGCCCAGGTGGCAGCCACTGCCAGATCGGCATTTTACCACCTTAGGCTGGTTCGGCAGTTGGTTCCCTTCCTTGACCGTGATGACCTGGCTACAGTGATCCACGTGACAGTCACCTTGAGGTTAGACTACTGTAACGCTCTCTACATGGGGCTGCCTTTGTCGCAGATCCGGAAGCTGCAGTTAGTGCAGAATGCGGTGGTCAGGCTGATGATGGGTCTCTTCAAGTGGGAGCGCATCCAGCCTTGGCTGAAAGCACTGCACTGGCTGCCAATAGCATACCGGATCCGTTTCAAAGTGCTGGTTCTTACCTTTAAAGCCTTATATGGTCATGGTCCAACCTATCTGAGGGACCTCCTTTCCCCACACATACCTCCACGAGCACTTCGGTCTGGGACGCAACATCGCCTGGTGATTCCAGGCCCCAGGGAGGCAAGGCTTGCGCGACCAGAGCCATATCCTTTTCAGTGGCGGCTCCTACTTGGTGGAACGAGCTCCCGGAGGAGATCAGGGCCCTGCGTGACTTTCTGAAGTTCCACAGGGCCTGTAAGATGGAACTCTTCTGCCAGGCTTTTACGTAGGGGCCGCCGCTGCCACTGCTGCCACCACCACAAACGGCGTGGGTAACAACGGGGCTAGGGGGGATGGTCCCTGGAAGATCTGCCAGGATACTGCATGGCACCGTATACCAACTGGTTGTACATCAACTACAGGACAACACCACCTTTATGAAAGACTGATACTATCGTGTAATTTTATTCAGTGACCATCTTGTTTCTTACTGAGCACCCTATTTGTGTTGATAATTACTGGTTTTACTGTTTTTATGTTTTTATGCGTGGGTACTTGTTGCTCTTTGTAAGCCGCCCTGAGCCCGCTTGCGGGGAGGGAGGGATATAAATGCTAAAATAAATAAATTAATTAAAAAACAACAGGGGAACACTTTAACCTTCCAGGACATTCAGTTGCTGACCTAAGAGTAGCAGTTCTATTACAAAGGAATTTCAAAGGGAGATTAGAAAGAGAGACTGCTTAGTTGCAACTGATAATGAAGCTCAAGGCAATGCATCTACCTGGACTGAATCGAGACCTAGGTTTCCTGTCTCATTACCAGTGCTGATTTCTCCACGTCCATTACCCCTCTGCATATCTCACCTAAATCCAATCACGCCTGCTATAGTCATTCACCTGTCATTATCCTTTGCCTTCTAACATCATTAGGCATCTGAAATCATTCAATTTTCCAATGAAAAGGACAGACGGACTCCCATTCTAGCTGTATCTGAAGAAGTGAGCAGTGACTCACAAAAGCTCATACCCTGCCACATATTTTGTTAGTCTTTAAGGTGCTACTGGACTCTTGCTCTTTTCTGCTGATACAAACATGGCTACCCATCTTGATCTAAGAATTAAACTGTCAGACTGCAACCCTTGCTAACATAACTTTTAACAGGCTGAGGGTTCATGTGCTTTGCAAACAAATGAAAAATCCAGGTTGAGGGTTGCATTCAGTATTGTTGTTGCTTTTATGGAGCAAACCCAATGAGCCAGATGCATTCATCCAAGACAGTAGATGAAGCACTACCAAAAGCAACATTAGGATTCCTCAGCACTACCCAGCAAAAATTGTTTGATTTTACCTAGAGCCCTGGAGGTAATAAAACACAGCATCTGTGTCATCTATAAGACTTGATAAATGAGCTCACCTTTCCAAAAGCTGCTTCCAGTTGCTCTGTTTAATGAGAAATATGCCTCACTACACTGGACTCATTTGCTTCTACTCCCAGTTCTAACATCATGTATGTAAGCCACTTGGGTCTCACTAACTCATGCACTTTGGGATATTGTCCCAGTGCTTACACAACAGGCAGAAATTCACAAGGGAGAGGGTGAAATTTCTCACATCCCACAATTCTGAAATTGGGGGGGGGGAGGGAGGGATGCAGAATGCAAGCTGCATTTACTAGCTGTATAGTTTTATTCTGCTTCATTGTGTGCCATTTACAAGAGTGAAATTGGTGTTCAATAAATGTCACCTGTCATGTAGTTTTGTTGCATCAAGGGGTTCATTTTGTATCCTTCTGATGATCCACTGTGCATTCCTGTGAATTTGCATACCTTCCTGCTACTCCCAAACTGTCATAGTCTTGCCGGGATGCCTGCCATGGCAGACAACCTTTCACTCCTGCTGCCCCATCCCTGCCCTTGCTCAATGAAGCAGTGGGAGCAAAGCAGGGGATGACATTGCACAATGCTTATAAGTCAGTTTTGGAAGTGACATCATAACATCACATGGCACTCTAGGGGTTTTACTACTACACTACACTCTAAGGGAGAACTTCTAAAATGTTTTACCATAGAGTTCTGGAGAACTTCTAGAGTGCTGTGTGGGACAGTGATGTCACTTCTGGATACTCCCCCAGAAGTGACATCATGGCATTGTGCAATGCCATTTCTCTCACTCTATATCCCCACATGCTCCCACCCACCCCCCATACGTTTCTGGCTGCCAACCTTAGCCTCTCTTGAGGGAGAGATTAAGAGCTGCTCCAGCCATCCCTGAAGTTTTGTGATGACCCTTCTAATGCTGATC
This sequence comes from Gekko japonicus, assembly GCF_001447785.1. NCBI lineage: Eukaryota > Metazoa > Chordata > Lepidosauria > Squamata > Gekkonidae > Gekko > Gekko japonicus. The sequence continues at coordinate 659,623 of NW_015167069.1, forward strand.
CATCCATCCCATGATGCTGCTGATTAGTTTTGCACTGTCAGCCCTTTAAAACGTAGTTTCCCTGTGGTGGCTCAAGTGGTTAAGATGCTGAACTGCAGACTGGAAGGTCAGTAGTTCAGCAGTTTGAGACCTGAGTGCCACATGATGGAGTGAGCTCCCATCTCTGGCCCCAGCTCCTGCCAACCTAGCAGTTCGAAAGGAAGAAATTGCAAGTAGATAAATAGGTACCACTTCACTGGGAAGGTAACAGCATTCCATGCACCTCGGCGTCTAGTCATGCCGGCCACATGACCACAGAGAAGTCTTTGGACAGCGCTGTCTCTTCGGCTTGGAAACGGAGATGAGCACCGCCCCTAGAGTCAGATTCAACTGGCTTTCGAGCAAGGGAAACCTTTACCTTTACTTTTACCTGTACTGTCAACATAGATGGAAGAAGCTCTTTATTTTCCTCTCCTCTGCCATCCAGGGATAGAAGGTAAGCATTGGTTTTGGTGTCAGTTGCAGGACTTTGCCTGTTGATGGATGGTTCCACTTCTCCCACTCTAGTGGGGAAAGGGTAGTGGCCACCTCCTCTAGCATTCTGTACTTCTCATAGATAGTAAGGAGCTGGAAGTGGTGCCCAGATTTCTCCGTTCAAGAAGACTTCAAGCACCTTTTACGCCAATCAGTTAAGAAACAAATGGGAAGTAAAATTGACCAGAACAAGTGAAATACGAGGAGATCAGATGACAAGGGAGGGAAGGAGTTCAGCCTTTAAAAGGCACACCTCAGAGCAGGAGATCTGCTTTTTCTCTTTTTGTTGCATCATCTGCCACAAACCCAAAGGCATCTCCGAAGATCTGCTAAATGTCTGCCAATCAAGATTCCACCGCGGCCTTCCATTCCCCCCTCTTTCTCTAATTTCTTACTCTCACAAGCAATTTATGAGAAGGATTGCTTGTCAAAATGCCTACATTTATACAGTACTACCCACTTCTTATTCCGACCACAATGCAATTTTAATAATAACAATCTAGTTACTCCACTTTTCCACTGAGGACATTGGCTACTTTTTCCCCCTGTTAAAAGAAAGCCCACTGAGTACCTGCGTGAGCCCTCATTTATCTTGGCAGGTCTGCATTTTTGAAATATTAATAATCTTAATGCAAAAAATACAGCTCTCCTAAAGTTTGACTTCTGTTCAGCCACATATTTGGCAGCAGGAGACCTACACATTCAGGTATCACGATGCAGGAGCAGCTATTGGAAGCCCCAAGGTGTGTGTATGGGGGTGGGGAAGCCATTATAAAGTCCCAATTAATCTCAACAATCTCGAGTATTGATTTTTTCCTTTCCTTTTTATCAATTTGAACTCCTTGTTCGAGAATAACTCATTGCGGGTAATAGACTGAAATAACGAAGTCCTACAAGGTTATAATTGACATTATTTCCTAAAACATGTCCATCAGAAGTTATTGGCCTAATAATGACTTCCGAGATACCATAGATAATCTGACCATGCTCAGCAGAGTCCATAAGAGGGCAGCAGAAGGAGTCGAATTTCAGGGATCTGCTTTCACCAGCCTGAGTGCTAGGAAAGCATGGCAGCTCAGGAAATGAGCCACACAACTCAGCAAAGCCACATGAGTCTCAACTCACTTTCAAGGACCACCAGAGGAGTTTAAGGTAAGATGGCATTGTGTCAAGAGACACCAAACATGTAAAACTGGCAAATAAACATGAATTGTCCAAAAAATATATATATCAGGTCACAAATCCCTGTGCAACATCTGAAGATTTCTTTTCCCCTTCCAGTCTCACATACTTTTATGAAACTTGGGTGTAGCTAGAGATGTGAACTGGAGGGCAACAGCTGAAAGGCATGAGCTGAGTGCGAGCTGAATGACACAGCCAAAGGACTCTTGGTTCTTTGGCTCTTAGCCCTGTGGCTCACAGTCTGTGACGTCAATAAGGGTAAAGGTAAAGGTTTCCCTTGCTTGAAAGCTAGTTGAATCTGACTCTAGGGGGCAGTGCTCATCTCTGTTTCCAAGCTGAAGAGACACTGTCCTGAGACATTTCTGTGGTCATATGGCTGGCATGACTAAACATCGAGGCGCATGGAATGCTGTTACCTTCCCACTGAAGTGGTACCTATTTATCTACTTGCAATTTCTTGCTTTTGAACTGCTAGGTTGGCAGGAGCTGGGACCACTCCATCATGCAGCACTAGGTTCTCAAACTGCCAAACTACAGACCTTCCGGTCTGCAGCTCAACATCTTAACCTCTGAGCCACCACGGCCCCTTGTGATGTCAATAAAGACATCCAATTACCTTTGGACCACCCTGGGTTTACTTGTTTTTGTTTGTTTGTTTGATGTGCACTGGTTTATATATATTTTTTCTTGTAAGCTGCTTTGGATACTTTTTAGAGAAAAGGGGATATAAATAGTAAAATAAATAGCACAAGCAAAGAAAGCAAAGTAGTCCTATACAAGCAAAGGAAGAGTATTCTTATAACAACTAATATATATATATGCTATGATAAATATTCAAGTTGCTTGGAGAAAACAAACTCTTACTGATCGACATGCCAGCCATCTCTGCCTATGGTTCAGTTTGTAGAGTCTCCAGAGAACTCAGATGGTTCAGGCCTTGGCAGCCCAGTTAGTCCAGCTGTCAGGAACAATCCAGGAGCTTTCTGGTCTCTGGTTGGTGGTGAACTAAGGGCTACTCACTGCATGATGAATGAGACAATGTGGCTCTTGCATGCTTCAATGGCCCTCTGCAACTTCTGCCTAGCCAATACTTTGATTCTTTCCTGACTATGACTTGATTGTAAACTCCATGCATCTTTGAGCATCAGTCTACCTGGCCTTGAGCTTAGGGTAGATGGGTAGCCATGTTTGTCTGTCTCTTTGCTGCCCAGTTCTGTCCTTAGTTCTCTTTGACTTGGACTGTATTTCTTCTTTGTACTACCTGCTTTGTCTTGATCATAGGCTGGCATGAGAGGGTGGTGTGGTCAGGCATCTGTGGAGACTGAAAGCTCTGTTGTTCCAACATTCACTGAAAATGGTGGGTCAACACAATGACTGGCAATGATGAAGAAAACACAGCTCTAGATAGCTATACTCTCTAATGCCTTTTTCAAACCAATATGATGTTGCAAATGTATACAGAGTATCTTGGCATTTTTTCTTTGAGATAAAGTGGATGTATTTTGTGACTTGTGCAAATCAGAACTGGACACTCTTTTATTGAGAGCTAGAACTGTGTTCCAGTCCTCTTTCTTTTCTTTTCTTTTCTTTCTCCTTCACAGAGTGATTCCAGCTCATCAGGGATCACATAGTAAATGTGCTGACCTCACAATGCTAAATAAGTTAATCAGATTTGAATGCTTGCTGACACTACTGAAAGCAACTGAAACTTATTTCAAGTGAAAGGTAATCTTCCTGGAATGGTGATTTGTATGATATTAGCCAATGAGGAAACTAAAGGTGAATGAAAGCAATGTCTCCTAAATAAGTGAACACTTCCATCTCCCCCCCAGTGAACCATGACAGTTTGCAAAGAGAGAATATCTTCAGATACTGAAAAAGTTATTTGCAAACATTCCTACTTCTCAGTTCAGGCTTACTGATGACATATTCCACAGCAACTTTAGATGTGTATGACAATTACCTTCCAGCTGCTTCCAAAGCACACAAAGCTGATTGTCCACAGGTACCAACCTGTGCTGAATTAAGCTTTTGGAGCATCACTAACAAAGCCAGACATATTGACATTTATCAGATACAGCATTGCCAGGTCTCCCCTTGCCACCTGCAGGGGATAGGGGTGCAGGGTTGCCATATCCAGTTTGAGAAATCCCTGGAGATTTGGGGGTGGAGCTTGGGGAGGACATAGGGGTGTGTGTCTGGTATTAACTGAACCAAATAAATACCCCCAAAATACCTTATCAGTATTTTCCAGGTATTACTCAAGCCGAAAACAGATCCAGATCCTGATATAGCTGAGCCCAGAAAAAAGCCATATTTGTTTTTTTGGCTTTTATTCGGGTCAGCTACACTACGAGCCAGCCCCAGCTGAGGTGCTGCAGAGCTCTCAGCTCCGTGCTGGGAGTTGCAAGAGAGGATCAGCTGGGGCAACACAGAGCTGACAGCTCTTTGCCACTCAGAAGAGAATTTTGCAAGGCATGGAGGGGGGGGAAGCATTTAAAGCCTTTTTCTCCTCCATGCCTTTTGCGAGCAGCGAGTTCCATGCATTTTTCAAAACAATGAGTTCACCTGGAAGGCTTCAGGATGAGCTCACTGCTTTGTTTGTTTGTTTGTTTATTTATTTATTTGATTTCTATCCTGCCCTCCCTGCTGAGGCGGGCTCAGGGTGGCTTACAAACTTTGGACTCACTGTGTAGCTTGGAGAAGCCTTTAAAGGGACAGTATCCCTTTACATGCTTTTTTCCTCTATTGGAAACAATGGAGAATGGGGGCTCCTCCTTTTGGACTTCATAGAATTGGAACCCTGGTCCAATCTTTTTGAAATTTGGAGGGGGGGTTGAAGAGAGGCACCAACAGCTTTGCTGCAAATTTGGATAATGAAACTGAAGCTCAAATACTTTGGCCACCAAATGAGAAGGGAGCAATCACTGGAGAAGACCGTGATGCTGGGAAAGATTGAAGGTCAAAGAAGATGGGGACGGCAAAGGATGATATGTTTAGACAGTGTCATCAATGCAACGAACATGAAATTGAGCCAACTTCAGAGGACGGCAGAAGACAGGAGGGCCTGGCGGGAGCTGGTCCATGGGGTCGCGAAGAGTCGGACTCGACTGTGCGACTGAACAACAACAAAAATCTCAAAAAGCAGCCCTCCCCCAGAGCCCCAGATATCCCCAGATCAAACCTCCATTAGAGCCTATGAGGAATGGTTCCCATAGGGGAGATGATCAGGGAATCAACTGAGGCAGCACAGAGCTCAGCTGACAGCTCTTTGCAGCTCAGCCATTTTTACCATAGAGTTTTGCCTAAATACTAGAGGATTGTCCTGAAGCACAATGTGTACTGGGCCTTCTGGTATGCCCACCTCACCCCACATCAGTTGCCAGGAGGGACCTGACAACCCTAATGGGTGTCCTTGGGGAGTGCTACCCCCCCCCCAGGTTTGTTTTTTGGATGGAAAACCATGAAAGTACACACTGGAGAAAGGGGGAGGTCCATTGAAACCAATGGGAAATAATAACAAAATAGAAGTCTGTAAAATGAAACAATAACAAAACAAACAATAATTTAAAACTATATAAAACAATCCAATAATGAAACAGTTCCTTTTGGAATTAAAAACAAAAATGAAAGAGATCAAACAAATTCCCAGGCACAAGTCAATTACAGGCCACAGTAGATGTGGAAAATAGCATTCTGTGTTGATGTAGAATGGTGATGTTGTTATGCCATGCCAATGCAGGAAGTTTTTGTGCATGTGTGGTACAGCCAGTGGTACTAGGAAAGCCTTCTGGACTTGTTTAATGCATGCTCCCTATTGCATTTCTTTTTTATATTCAGTTCTCTATTTTTTCTTATTTATGCATTTATTTATGTTATTTATAGTCCACCTTTCTCACCAAGACCCTAGGAGGATTAAATAGTGAGGTACGTTTGCTTTATTGTGTATGCATGTTGTGCAGTTTTTATGTGCAATCTATGCTTTGTTTTGGTGTGCAATATAATGTGTAGCATGCTGAGTTATGGATGGCCAAATAATTTTGACAGTGCATTTTTATAGCCCTGACCTGGATAGCCCAGGCTAGTCCAATCTCATCAGATCTTTGAAGCTAAGCAGGGTCAACTCTGGCCAGTATCTTTGGATGGGAGACTCCCAAGGAAAACCAGGGTCATAACAAGGCAGCAAATAATGGCAAACCACCTCTAAATGTATTTTGCCTCAAAAACCCAACAGGGTCATCCATAAGTCAGCTGTGATTTCATGGCACTTTCCACCACCACAATTTAACAGGGAAAATTAGGTGTGATGAAATTTAAAATGGCATGAAGAGAAAGAATAATGGGAGAAATGAAATGAAACTGGAGAATTTCTGGGTGAAAGACTCTGGGTCTTCTCCCATCAAACTGTTGGATTGTAGGAAGTTCTCTCAGTTTGATTTTGCTGGAGGACAAACAATAAATTGAATGGTGATGTGTAGAATACTGGATGTGTGTTGACGGAGCTCCATGACCTTTGTTATTTACTCTCCATTTGCACAAAAAGACTCAGGCAAATCTCTGGTGGGCTGGTCTCAACCTCATGTATACACTGAAGAAGAACAAGGGAGGAACAGCCAATAAATACCATTTTAATTCAATCAATATTTATTAAAAATGGTTATAGACCAACACAAGTCACAATTCACATAATTTACAGTAAACATAGGTATAATACAGTAAGCAAACAATAATTAAATGAGTGAATAGATGCACAATTATTAAAATATTAGAATTCTTTGGTACCTAAAACTTTCTATTGAATTTTACAAGCAGCTGTGCAAAATTTCACACTGAGAGCTATAACCTGTGGGTTTTCACCTATAAGTAGCACTCTGGCTGACGCCACATCTGAACAACCAGGATATCTGCTAAGCAAAGTAGAGAAATGAGAAGAAATGAGAAGAGTCAGTACCACACTGAAAGCTTCTTAGGGAATTGGGAAATTAACTTGGACACCTCTAGTCTCAGTCCAGTAACCGCAACAGGCAAGAAAAATAAAAGAAACAAAAGTGTGCACACAATAGCTAATGTCCTCAAAATGCATACTTTCTGGTGCTGAAATCTTTATGTGTCTTGGCCTTTAACATCTCTTCTATAAAGTACCATTGCCCAAGGGAAGGGACTGTTTGGTGTGCATGAATGGCATTTAATCACTTTCCCCCTTTCCATTCCAGAAATGTACATGGATTTAATGAATAAAATCTCATTTTCAGCTTCCAATCTATTTTGCAGAATATTGAACAGAGCATTTGGAATTTATTACATTGGTTTAAAACAGTGTTCTACAAGCCCACTCTCCATTTCCATATTCACAGGAATTGAGCCTGCCAATTTCAAATTAGCTACAAATTCAGAGCATTTGCGTCGGGTGAAGCAGGTGGTCAGGTCTATAATTAATCCATATACTTTTCTACTGCTGGACATGGGCCAGTGGTTTTGACTGAAACTTATAAGTGAGCCACACTGGAAACTGTCAAGCAGCAAAAATAATTAAACCAGATGGATTTAGAGCCCAGTTCCACAGAGTTTTCATGTCATCTGACCAATGGTGGAAACAGGCAAGACTCAGTTCGTACTGAATGCCAACAAAACAATGAGTGCTGGCAAAACAGCTCATTCACAATTCCCTCTGGGAGTAGGGATGAGCTTCTCCTTATTGTGGTCTGGCACAGACTAGTTCACTCCTTGAGATGAATCCAGCCAGCTTTTTCATTCAGTCTCAACTAGGGATGGGCACAAACCAGCTCAAGAACTAAAGTTGGTCACAAATTTTGGGTGATTCGTGGTTTGCAAAGCAGTTTGTGGCAGGGTGATTAGCACGAATATTCCATGAATTTTCAAGCTGTTTGTGGCTGTTCTTGAATGGATACATTTCCAGACTGACTGCCTCCACTCAATTAAAATGTTTACAAAACTTCAGAGCAACAGGGGGGCAGAATTCTCCAGCCCTGGAAATACCAATAGGGGCCCTCCAAAGCTTAACAGGCACTGTTGGCTGCCAGTAACAGAGTACTCATTCTGCTCTATTGGATCAGAACATTATATATGCCTTCAGCTCACCTCAGCTCCGCAGCCTCTCCTCTGTTGAGAGTTAGACAGAGAGGGAGGGAACTTGTTAAAAGCAGAGCACATTCATTTATTCCTGATTGTGAATGTGAATACCTCTCCCCTTGGGTGTTTGGTAGAGTTAGGGCTCTGAGTCACCCAGTGTCTCTGCTCATGCTGAGTGCCTAGCTGAGGACCCACATTTCATACCCTCCTGATTGTGAACTCCTCTCCCCTGCTGGGGTTTGGGTGTTAGGTGGACTCAGGACTGAGCCACCATATACCTCTGCTCTTGCCAAGCGGCGGGGCTTAGCTGAGGACCCACATTTTATACCCTTCCTCTGAGCCACCCTGTCCCTCTGCTCACACAGAGTGCCTGGGCTGAGGACCCACATTTTATACCCTCCTGATTGTTAATTCCTCTCCCCTGCTGGGGTTTGGGTGTTAAGTGGTCTGAGCCACTAACCTCACGAATGAAACCTGTTTGTCATCTAAAAGTTCATGATGGTTCTTGGTTTGCGAACCAGGCATGCCATGAACCACAACCTGAACTTCATTTTCCCAGTTCATGCTCATCTCTAGTCTCAACCTATTCCTCTCCAAAATGGGCTTTGATCCCCCTAGCATTCTGCTGGTACAAGAGGGGGAAAGGATTCATTGATTCATCGTAGCCCCATACCACATGGCTTTTTATTCAAGCAGGTCACATGATATCTGACATGGCATTTTTGGAGTGTCAAAATGATCCCCTTCTCTGTCTTATACCCACCAAAACACTGGTAGGGTCCAGCCCATGATCTTCTTATGTGACTGGGGATTTGTAGATACAAATCTAATGAGCCTGTTAGTCCAAAGTCTTCAGCACCTATTTCCCTGCAGGATGTTTTAATTGATCTCTAGAAATATAATTTTCATGCTTACCAACTTTTGAAAATGTACAAAATGACAGGTCCCTGCCTCAAGGAGCTTGCAATGTAAAATTTGACTCACAGAAGATGGCTGGAGAGGGAAGTAGTAGTGGGAAAAGACAAGAGAAGACTATATATCATTTCATCACACTTGCTTAGACTTATTTTTAGAAGGTGAGTGCAGTTGTACAGGAGGTATTACTTTCCATCTGCTTTTAAAGACTCCAGTTGTCCCTTTCTTAGTTCGGAGGTTTTGTATCAGCCCCCCCCCCCCCCCCAAAATGCAACACTTCCATGTTTGTGTTAAAATAAGTTACCTTTTAGGGTCGGGTGTAACTGGAACAACTGGCAGCTACCTAGATTTGGGCAATTCTACCCTGGCTCCAATCCATGCCAGTGCTTTCACTGGCTTTGCTGCATGTTAACTATGCTGAGAGGTGCCAGGCTTCATACACACAAACATACACAACATGTGCACCGTCAACAAAGTTGTTTGCTCAGCATCAAGGACATTTTCTTTCCTTAACCTACCTGTCAAGGTCCAGGGGTTCTGGGTGTGTGTCCAATTGGGTGGAGCCCTCTAGGGCTCAATTTTTAGCCAGCAGGCTGGGCTAGCCTCTGATAATGAGGAGGGAAGGGGGTTTGTTTGCACCCAGTTCCTTCTCCCCCTGCTGGCAGCCCAGACACTCTCTCTGGCTCCAGCCCAGGTTCTCTCCCCAGCACCTCTGGGCTTCTCCCTTGCGCTTCCCCTCCAGCCTGCCTCGTGTCTTCTGTTTAAATCTCCCCCTCCTGGGCAGGACCTCATCAGACTTGCAGATCCTTCCCTCCCCAGGGTTAGACTTGTAAGACTGATAGCCCCCGAGCCTTTCCGTCTCCATCCCTGTTCCCCTACCTCAGTGTTGGTGGGGCTCATGTGGGGAGGGGCCGTCGATTCAGTGCCCCATACCACCTCCTTGCAGGTGCATCAGGGGATACTGGCACAGCTCCAGCATGTTTCCTCCCAATCGCTGCCAACCTTCCTCCATTCTGAGCTCTGTAGTGAGCCCAGGAAGTTCTGGTTCATTAGGTCTGGGGACATCTCAGGTGTGGAGTGCACTGTTGCTGTTGATGGTCTCCCCGGCAAGCCAACTGTCTTCCCCATTCCCTCTACTGCTTTCCTCAATCCTGTTTCCTCACTGGTTGCCTAGTTCCCCCCTGAAGGTAAGTGCAGGGGAGATGCCACCACCCCTGGACACCACCTCATCACAGAAATGAGTTCTTTTAGAAGGAGAAGAGAAGAGATTGGATTTATACCCTGCCCTTCACTCGGAGTCTCAGAGTGGTTTACAAACTCTTTTCCCTTCTCCTCCCCACAACAAACACCCTGTAAGGTAGGTGGAGCTGAGAGAGGTCTTTCAAGAACTGCTCTTTCAAGGACAGCTCTGAAAGAACTATGGCTTGCCCAAGGTCATCCAGCAGCTGCAAGTGGAGGAGTGGGGAATCAAACCCAGTTCTCCCAGATTAGAGTCCACACACTTAACCACTACACCAAAGTGGCCCTTCATCCTTCTGATGCCTCAGCATGTGTCCCAGTTATCTCTAGTTGCGCCCTAACCAGTCAAAACACTAGGCTTACATATTTCAACCCTGAAGACCCCTACCAGTGCCAGTCATAACAGATGCAATAATCCAATACTTCCATGTGACCTCAAAGACTGGGTGCATAGGCCACCAATACATAGTAAATGCCTCTATCGTTCCAACCAACTTCACTAATAACCTCTCATGCTTCCTCTGAAAGAACAGGGGCTGGCTCAATAACTCCATTAACCTGTCTGCTATCAGGAACCTCCAACTTTCCATTTCTCTCTCTCTTTCCACCACTTCATTTTATTATTTTTAAATCACTTACAAAAACAACAGCCAGCATTTATATAAAAATACTCATTTTAGTAAAAACTACTCTTAAGTGATTTTAAGGAGAGGGTATGCAGTAATGAAAGCTGAAATTACTAGCTGCCTTCCCTGAACTTCTGAGATTTACCAAGTGTCAATGAAAATTTACAAAATCTGCATCTAGACATCACAACAATGTATCAAACCCTGGTTCTTTGTGCTCCAGAAAGTTGCAATTCAGAAGTCTCTTATTCACAGTTACATTTTTTTTTTGCTGTTTCAAAGGACTTGAAGACTGTTACTTTGTTTGACATACCACATGACTTCATGCTAGAAACCTTTCTTCTACCTACAGCAGTATGCATCAAATGGTCTATCTTCAGACAGAGGCTGTTTTCTAGATTGGCTTTCCTGCCATGGAGACCCTGAACGTGTACCATAAAACTCCAGTGCACTGGAGAGGATTGACTGCATGAAAGCATGAAGCTGCCTTATACTGGATCAGCCCCTGGATCCATCTAAACGGTATTTTCTACTCAGACTAGCAGCAGCTCTCTAGAGGCACAAGCAAGGAGCCAACCCCTCAGTGAGTTGTTTGGCTGCCCACAAGGGACTCAGCCCTGCTTATCAGGACTTCCTCCTCTCCTACAGTGAACTGCCATCACTGCTCATGGTTTGGCTACTACGTAAGGCCAACCCATGGGTGGATCTGCTTGACCCGCAGGTGGTCCTGGCAATCAAACACCTGCTGTAAGCTTAACGATATCCCTATACATAACTGATGTATGTTGACATACAACCGGTGATAAAGATATGGAATTCACTGCCAAAGGATGTAGTGATGGCCACAAGCATAGGCGCCTTTAAAAAGGGATTAGACAGATTCATGGAGCATATGCCTATCAGTGCCCATGGTGACTAAAGGGAACCTCCATGTTCAGAGGCAGTCAACCTTTGAATACCAGTTCCAGGAGGCAACATCAGGGGAAGGCTCTGTTGTTGGACCTGCAGAGGAACTGGTTGGCCCTCCCCACAACAAACACCCTGTAAGGTAGGTGGAGCTGAGAGAGGATGCTGGACAAGATGGACCACTGGTCTGATGCAGTGAGGCTCTTCTTATGTTCTTATGTATATATATATATATATATATATACCAATAAACTGAAATTAGAGATAAAACCCATGCATGTGTATACATATCTACAAAACCAACAGTGAAAACTAGAGAAGCAAAACCGCTGACAAAACTATAAACACATATTTTAAAAATGAATGATCTAGGAGAACATTTGCTCATCTCTAGCTTCAGAAATGTTCTGCTTTGCCTTTGTATAATATTGAACTCATTGATCTAATCACACTGATATTTGCACTAGTTAGTCCAATTTTAAATGGAGAAATCCAAGTCAGAGTTGAGCTGCGTGCAAATATTCCCTACGGTGCAAATGTGAGTATTCATTCATCAAACATTTTTTAAAAACCCCACTAAAATGCAAATTGGAGAAACCCTGTTCCTTTTGGCTTCAGAATGAAGCAACAGTCATTAAGTCCTCCTCTGAAAAACCTATGAAGTCTTTCTTGTTAGCATGAACATAAGAACGGAAATAATTAACAAGAGAGAGAACCACACATGGATTCATTTCAAATTTAGATTCTTCCTTTTTCATCTATTATTCTTCTGGGATGTTTGCCGTTGTAGCTAATTTAGGTCTTTAGCAGAACATTGTCATTGTTTTCCCACTTCCCCAGGTAGTTCAATCAGAAGGCATAAAAGCAAAGATGATGAATTAATGATGGATGAAAATTCATTATTGATTACCAGGGTGATATGAAATGCTATTGTCAAAATGCCATGCACCATCAATCGAAGGGTAATGAGGTACGTATTGACAGACCACCCAACACTGATTGGAAGGCTGCTGCTGAATGACAAAACATCAAAGCATAATCGCATATTGCATCTTCCACCAGTAGATCACATCATGCTGAGCAACATACAAAATGCTGTTCTAAAAGACTGAGTTTTCTTGCTTGCTTGCCCATGCTTCCATCTTGCCAATTTCTTTTTGCTTCCCTACCAGTCCTGCTTCCATTGGATGTGCATTGGGTTGCTAAACGACACAGAGAACAGTGGACAACTTTTTTTCCCTCTCATAAATTGAAGTTGTGGGGATTTTTAAAAGTCTCCTTATTTTTCATTTTCAGGTATTTCTGCAAACTTGTGGATTTCCCCCTTCTCTAAACATAGAATCATAGAATCACAAAATCACAGAGTTGGAAGGGGCCATACAGGCCATCCTGCTCAATGCAGGATCAGCCTACAGTACCCCTGACAAGTGTTTGTCCAGAAGCTGCTTAAAGACTGACAGTGAGGGGGACCTCACCACCTCCCTTGGTAGCTGATTCCACTGTTGCACTACTCTTACTGTCGAAAAAGTTTTTCCTAAGATCCAGCCAGTACCTTTCTGCCCTTAATTTAAAGCCATTATTGCAAGTCCTGTCCTCTGCTGCCAACAGGAACAGCTCCCTGCCCTCCTCTAAGTTAAACATTCCCAAGTCCCTCAGCCTTTCCTCATAGGGCTTGGTCTCCAGGCCCCCGATCATCCTCGTCACTCTTCTCTACACGCACTCCATTCTGTCCACATCCTTTTTGAATTAAGACCTCCAGAACTGCATGCAATACTCTAGGTGCAGCCTGACTATGACATCGTGAGATTTGGATGTTATGCCTATTTGGATATTTGGATTGGGATGTTAACCCTATTCTGTGGATTTTATGATCCACAATTTTGAGCCATGTTCACAATTAGATGTACTGACAAGCAAGGGACCCACAAGATTTGCAGGGAGGGATTCTGTCCTTCTGAAAAGTACTGGGTTTATTAGTACTTAACAAATGGAACGTGTTTATTAGTACTTAACAAATGGAACAAAAACTAACGGCCAGGTGGCCAACTTTATACAATTGGGGAGGAACGCCCCTAGGTTCTATTGGTGGGTTTGAACTTCCCGCCAATGTCCCTATTGGCTCCTTACTTGCAGTTCAGGAGCCTAGTCCCTATTGTCTTCTGGATTGAAGCTCTAGCTGCCTCTGTCTGGCACCTGGCAGTGATCTGAGGACATAACACCCCTCCCCCCATAGGTCCGTCACTACCTATGTGATGTAGTCTCTCAGATAGGTGGTGGGCCTGCACTCCCTAAGAGATTGCCTGGGGGCTGGCACTGGGTCAGTGGTGGTTCCTTTGGACTGAGGAGTGGAGACCAGAGTCTGGGGTGGCTGTTGTAGTTGTTGCTGTGGCAGAGGGCCCGCTGGTTCTGCGGCAGCTTGGCTTGGTTCTCCCTGGGGAGGGATCTCCCCCCCGTTCTGGGTTGCAGGTTGCTCTTTGGTTGCCGGGGTGGGGGTCTCGGGTCCATTGGGAAGCTGTGATGGTGTCCCAGCTTTGGGGGTTAATCGCTGTCGTAGGTGGTCAACATGTTTCCTTGGGAGTCTGTCCCCTTCTGCGGCAACCTCATACAACAGTGGGTTTAATGATTCGGCTGGCTACCCAGGGAGGACCCACTCCAAAGTTTTAAAAATAGACGGGCTTTCCAGGGAAGAACCCCCTTGGCGCGTCTCTGTTCTCTACTAGTTTCCGGAAGTCGGGTGCACGGTCCGGGTGAAGCCAGTCCAGGAGGGTCGTGGGGTGGCGGCCCATCAGAAGCTCAGCCGGGCTGTGGCTGGAGACTGGGTTCGGGGTTGTCCTCTGCATTAGGAGGAATCGGGCAAGCCGGAACTCCCAGTCACCGTCAGTTATTCTGTGAAGGGCTTCCTTGGCCGTACAGACCATCCTTTCCACCTGTCCGTTGGTCACAGGGTGGAAGGGGGCCGATCTGATGTGTCTGATAAGGTTCCTCTGGAGGAAGTCCTGGAACTCGGCCGAGGTAAATGTGGCCCTGTTATCGGACATGATCATGTCCGGCAGCCCGTATGTGTAAAAGATCCAGCGGAGGGACCTTATAAATGGCTTTGGAGGATGTGGTGGACATGGGGCTGATTTCCAACCACTTGGAGTATGAATTGACTTTTATTAAAAACAACAGCCCCTGGAACGGGCCGGCAAAATCCACATGAAGCCGGGACCACGGTTTGTGGGTGGACTCCCACTGCTGTGTTGGGGCGCTCGGAGGGTTGGGGCGGACTTCTTGGCATATTTTACACCCCCGGACCCATGTCTTGATCTCAGCATCTATCCCAGGCCACCATACGTAGCTCCGTGCAAGGGCCTTCATGCGGACTATGCCCGGGTGTGCTTCATGTAGTGTGTGCAAGACCCACTGCCTCACGGTTTCTGGTACCACAACCCTGTCTCCCCAGAGCAAACAGCCCTTGAGGGCCAAAAGTGTTGTAAAATCGTCAAAAACTGTTTAATACTTAGACTATTTGATGGATCTTGCTCTATTGGAAAGAAGAGAGTTCTTTGCTTTTAAAAATACTTTATTCTAAGGGAAAAGGGTTCACGGGATTGCTACAAATCAACATAACACTAAGAGCTACATTTCTATGCTGGCTACAGACAAAACAAGCACACACGTAATGGAGAAATTCTCTCCTTCTTCTTGACCCTTGAAAGGAAGTCACCTGAAACAAATGACCAATCTGTATTACAGTAGAAGCTACTTTTCCCGGGCTAATCCCCCATTGGCTCAATGCCAGGTATCCCTTCCAGGTCAGTCTAAACAATAGCAGACTAGGAATACAAGTTAACCCCATAATGACTGAATCATCAGACCTTGTAAACACATACATTTCCAACAGAAAGTTAGTCTTTCCTAGCTTTAAAAGCTGTAAACTCTGACCCCAGGGAAGTGGATGGCCACCCCCTTACCACCCAGCCCAAGACCCAGGAGAGAATGGGGTCCCTGGACATGCGGGCGGCAACATCTGAAGCCTGCAGGGGAGGATCCGGGTGACCTTCCAGCATGAGTACTCCTGGTGCAGGAGCCGGATCCCTGTCCACCAAAGAAAGCGGTAGCTGGCTTAGGGTGTCAGCATGCCCCATCACCTTGCCAGGCCGGTGGTTCAGCCAGTATTGATACCCAGCCAGGAACAGGGACCATCAAAGAACGCAGGGCAACACGACCTGCGGGGTTTGCTTATCAGCCACGAATAACCCCAGAAGCTGCTTATGATCCGTGACTATCGTGAAAGGGTGGCCATAGATGAACTACAGGCTATTTTGTGCCTGTAGAAAAATCTAAGTTGTATGTTCATGGATCCAGTACCCAGATTTGGCTATGGTGAGAAATAGACATATTGATATTACAAAATGATACACAAAGATGAATATTTGGCAGAGGGTAGCAACAGGATGTGTGGGTATAGACAACTCAGAAGCTACTGTGAAAAAGAAGCAAGAAAGATCTTAGCTGGGATAAAAGGAAATGTTTTGGCACTATACTCTTGGAACACTGCCCAAGAAAATGTATGTTAGGAATTCTTTCTGATTATACATTCCTGC
>NW_015167069.1:676692-706981 GCF_001447785.1 Gekko japonicus
GAGTCACTTTTCACATATTGAAACAGGGTGGACCCTCCCAGCAACTGGAGTGTACCAGAAGTGACATCATCATGTTGTGATGTCACGGCAATGCTCTGGTATTTGGGCAAAAACTCTATGGTAAAATTGGCTTCTACCATACAGTTTTTGCCCAAATACCAGAGCTTCACCAGGACATCACCAACACGATGATGTCACTTCTGGTACACCCCAGAAGTGGCATTGCCATGTTGCCAGTGACATACCCTGGGCCTCCCTCCTGTTCCTTGTAAGTCCCCCTGTCAGCCAGCTGATTGGTGGCAGGGGTGGGGCCATTAAGCTTCCAAGATCTGATAAGTTTGGACTGTATATCATGCTGCCTACCCTCCCTTCTACCTATTTAACCCCATTTAATAAAGTGCCAACAATGAAATTGTAACAAAACATCATCATCTTGTGTATACTATCCCAAATGCTAATACCCAGCTGAGCTCCATAATACATGTCACAAAGGACTGTGATTGTTTCTCAGAAAATGCACTGAGGCTTCTAAGCCAATCTGCTAAGGTCTTGGGAGGCCATATATGTGAGGCCTCACTCTCAGCATCATACTTTCACTGTGAGTTGGCCCACTCTCCTTACCTACAGATAAAGTGGGATTCACTGGTCACCATGTTGGACCATTGGGATCTCTATTAAATTGGCTGAGATGAGGTCCCTCTTTTCTACCTACTTTGTTATAACAGCTTGCTCTAAGGACTGGTTAGGACACCACTACTTTTGGCAGGAATACTATGAATTGCTAGAGGAGGTAAAGCTAAATGAGCCATCTAAGAATGGGAGGCACTAGCCCTTAATTAGCTTGAGCAGCTGGGTGGGCTGGGGTGGGAATGCCCGTGGTGGTTGAGCAGCATCAAGCAGCAGTATCACCCCAGCTGCTGGAGCAGCACGTGAGAGGAGGGAGATGAGGCTCAGCACTTCTCGGCATTGTTTTATGTGCAAGTGAGGAAATGCAAGGCCAGTGACTGGCTAAGTTCGGGACTAGGATGGGTTAGCCCAAAATGCTGGTAGCTGTGGTGTACTGCTTGTTTGTTACAACTTGTGCTATCCTGGGCATGTTTTCTTTTTTGGAATTTTTTTTGGGGGGAGAGGGAATTTTTCATATGTGCAAGTGTGTGTGTGTGTGTGTGTGTGTGTGTACATCTGGAAGTCATGGCAACCTTTGGTGACTGACCCCAACTGGGGGCCTGGAAGATATTCAGAGAGGTAGCTGAATAAAGCCTGCCCCCGCCTCCTGACTGCTGATATTCCAGGGAAGTCTCTCATCCAAGTACTTCCCAGAGTCAACCCTGCTTAGCTTCTGAGATCTGTCAAGATTGGGCTTGTCTGGGCTATCTAAGTCAGGGCCCTGGGCATGTTTTCTGTTGATGTTCCACCATTAATAAACTTGCTAATCACACACTTGTCCCACGTGTCCATATTTTTGAGGGGTGGTGATATTCTGGTACAATGCCAAGCAACTGTTTCCTTTGGCAGGATTTTTTAATGTCATTTTGTGCCACATAGGTATAAATACACCATTCTTACAAGCTTAAATTTCATGGAAATTGAAAGAGACAAGCTGGGCTCCATCTAATCTTACATATGGAGAAAATATTTGGTATGATTGTATTGGAAACAGCCCAATCACTTAATGATATAAAGAAATTAAACTATTCAGAGAAGAAAAGAAAAGAAATTACAAGTTTTGTTTCATTTTTCAAAACTGACAGTACCTAATGAAGTGGCTAAGCGATTAATTAGGAAGCAATATTTTTATGGAAACTAATCATTGGAGAGAAAACCAATAAATCCCTTGTTGTCATAATTCTATGGACTGAAAAATCTCTCTTTTGTGTGTGCAGAAAGGAACAGAAAAGCTTTATGAATATACAAAGTTATGCTCTGCCATATCCTTAAAATAGCAACTTTATAATTTTAGCACAATCTGAACTGCTTCTTATTGTTCCCACTCTGTATTCTATTTCCCTTATTGGCAAATATTAATGGGTTTCTTTTTCAGAAAGAGAAAATTATTGAATGTAATATATTTTAATAATTACTGCATTATTATTTGTTTTTGTAAAAAGAAACGGGGTAAAACAAATGTTTTGTCAAATTTGTCCACATTCTGTACCTTAGAGAGAGATGCTAATTTACTCAGATCTCTACAAATTTAAGATTTCCGTTAGTCTAGGCTTAAGACTGTAGTGAATGTTAATCTGTTTTTATTGGTAAAACATAGCCCCTTCCTAGAGTAGACATATGTTCAAAAATGCCCTTGAAATGTGAGAATATTCAGTTTTGGCATTTCATTAACAAAGCTTTCCCTAACTTCTTTTCCCCCACCCTTATCTGAGGAATCTTTCTCTTTCTCTTTTCTAGCATGATCATAGTCAATCAGGGATCATGCAGACTACACAACAATAAATATCCAATCAGGGTTGGCAATATGATGGTGGCACTGAGGACAGACACTGCTGGTTTAGAGTAAGAGCAGCCTTTCTGGTCTAGTCAACTGGGCAATCCAGCCATGGATCATGCAGTAAATTTGCTGGTGACAGTGCTACATAGACAGATTTGGTTATGCGATATCACAGAAGGCAAATAAAGCTTGTTCAGAGCCGAGGATAATTCTTTCTGTGTAGATAAGCACTTTCATCCCCATTACAAGCAATCTTGGGAAAATTATGAAAGTATGGAGGAGTTGGTTTCAATGCTGAAAAACAGGCTTGTGTAATTCACACACACACACACAAACACATTTCGGTTTCTCTGTGTCAAGCATTGTATACCATATATGTGGATTTTTGTTAATGTTTTTGCATGGATTTTTGTTAATGTTTTTGCATTTCAATATGTATTTTAATCACTTTATATGTATTTGATACATGTTGCAACTCATACTTCTGAAGTACTTCCATAGGTAGTGTGGGGCCAACATGCTCATGTCCCCTCCCACATGAACACATGAAGCTGCCTTACACAAAATCAGAGCCTTGATCCATCAAAGTCAATATTGTCTGCTCAGACTGGCAGCAGCTCTTCTGAGTCTCATGCAAAGGTCTTTCATATCACCTACTCCCTGGTCCTTTAACTGGAATAGCTGGAGATAGAACCTGGGACCTTGCCAAATAGACACTCTACCAATGAGCTAGGGCCCATCTCACACCGTGCATGTTGATGTCAACCTACTTAGCATACTTGTGTGTTTGTGTGTGTTTTTCCAGGATAAAATAATAATGTGGGAGGAAGCATTTCCAAATGTTTTGCATGTAAAAGAACTTGCCAACAGGCCATGAGAAAAAAAATAAAATAAAACCTGGATAAGAGATAGGACAACTTTCATAAACACCAGCAGAAAGCAATGCAAATGTTGCCCAATAGCTTTCCTTCTATTTCTAGCTACCAGACATAATGAGCTCAAAGAATTACAGTTATGACTTTCTGCAGCAATCATCTTGACCAGCCAGGCCTGGTGATATCTTCAGCCTTTTCACACTTGAGTTTGCCTCAGGAATGCTGGTTTTCTGTACACCACCATGGCCTCACAGTTGTCTCTCAGCCACAGTTTTCTTCACAGCTATTTGAAAACTTTCTCTATGCTTTCTGCAGGCAGCCCCTCCCCTCCAAAATCCAAGGCAAACTCTCTGGATTTTATCAACTATATTCAAGTTTATCAACTATATTCAAGTTTGTTCCCCTAATGAGCAAAATGCATTTTGATGTCAATTGTCACTTCCTGCCCCTTCTGTACCAAAACAAGTCTGTAGAGGGTGGGAGAGACACAACATTTCAGAGAATGAGTTTCTAAGGTCCATGGTGATTTCTCACCCAGACAAGTACAAGGATAGATTAAATGCTCGTTTGGCAACTAGCCATGCATGGGTCCAACCAATTTCAACCTTACAGCTCCATCATCCCCGATGTGATTTCAGAAGGAGTTCAGAAAGAGCAACTGTTGGGTTCTTGTCTTTCCATGTGTGGAGCTTGAAATTTTCATTTAAGATATTTATATTAAGTCCTGCGAATTGTAAATCTCTGCATATATTATGCATATGCATGCATATATTATTAACACATTTAAGAATAAGTTTGTTACAATATACTAAACATATGGATGTCATTCAGGGATACATTTGCCTTGTTTTGCCAGTAATTAATAAAAGAAATCTCAGTCTGAACCTAATTCTCTGCCTTCCTGGTTAGTTTTGACAAAACAGCATGTTCATGCAATTTATTTTCTCATTCAGTTGCTGTAGGTGCAAACAATTATCTCCAATGTTTTACATATCTTATCCTGGTTGTGGTAATCATATATGGAATTATCCATGGTAATTGAAAAGTATACCTCCAAAATATTGCTGGTCTTTAAGGTGCTACTGGACTTGAATCTACCAGTATACTCTTAGTATATGTTAGTAAAAATAATAATGGAACTAATGAAGCCCTTGACTCGGACATCTGATTTATTCCCAAATCCCTTTCTCATTGAGCAATTCTATCCAGTAGAAATCTGATACCCCACTGTGAGTGTAGTATACAGTGCCCTACCTATGGATAAGGGACTTGAAGGCAACTGATGACCATAACCCAGGACTTGAGCTCTCACCTAGGGCTTCTGTTCTGCACCAAATGGCCCTGTCCTGCTGGCCAAGGCTGGGACATCCTAGGGACCCAGGCCAGTAGGGGAGGACCAGAAAATCTTTTCTGTATTTATATGAGAGGGTTAGCTGGATGTGGGCTAGGCACTCAGCAATGTCTTCCAGTTAATCACCCTTCTCCTATTTAGGCAGGCACCAAATTGGTAACCACAGTTTGTTTATTTATTGATTGCAAGGAGAATTAGGACATGACCATTTTTTTTAAAAAAAATTCTACCGCATTTTTATTGTTGTCATTGAGGTTTCCTTTGTTTATTCTATGACATTTGAATGTCATTTACAGCTCTTATATGGAATTGATTCACAAGTAATGCTAAAATGTGCTAATCTTATAGGGAAAATTTGGTATATGGTAACTGAAAATGGTGCAAAAATAATCATTGGCCCCGGTCACATGGGAGGATTTGCCACGCGAGAGGGGCGGATCGGGGGCGCAGCAAGCAGGCGTGATCACACCGCAACATCTGGGAAGCGGAGCGCACCCGTCCTCGATCCTTCCCTTCCGGGCGAAACTGTGCATCAAAAAAACAAACAAACAAAAAACCCTAGAAAACACTACTACTTACCTGAAAATCCGCAGCAGGGGTGGCCGTGGGATCGCCAGCACGCCCATCTCTGGCAGCATCCGAGGGTCCCGGTCAAACTGCACAGGCGCGCACATGCGCAGCGGACTTCCTCGCTCACCAATCTGTGGCTTCCCCCCCGGCATCTGATCATGCTGGGGAGCAACTGCACAGCGGCTCAGGGGATCTGTCTGATCCCACTGCCGTGCATCTCGTTTGATGCGGCTTAAAAAAGCCACACTTCAGCCGCACCTTTCCCCCCAGTGTGACCGGGGCCATTAGTTGTTTTCTCCCAAGGGATAAGCCAGATTTGAATAGAGATACTCAAACTGATTTTTGCAAGCTTGCTAGTCTAATCTTATCCCTATTCAAAAGCTGGCATTATGGAGAACATGGAGAAGCCAATGTTGGATCAGACCAATGGCCCATCCAGTCCAACACTTTGTCGCACAGTGGCCAAAAATACCAGGTGCCATCAGGAGGTTCACCAGTGGGGCCAGGACATTAGAAGCCCTCCCACTGTTGCTCCCCTCAAGCACCAAGAATACAGAGCATCACTTGCTCCAGACCGAGAGTTCCTATTAATACCTTGTAGCTAATAGCCACTGATGTACATTTGTTCCATATGTTTATCCAATTCCCTCTTGAAGCCATCCATGCTCGTAGCCACCACCACCTCCTGTGGCAGTGAATTCCATGTGTTAAGAAGTTTAGGTGACATCATTGTGATTTTTGTGGAAAATGTAGCATCCAGTATATTGTGGTGAATATTGGTGCTCTCTCTCACACAGTCATATATGAACCAGCAAGATAGGTGGCACATCAGAGTGACATAAGTCTTGTGTGAGCTATGGATAAAATGAAGAGAAGCTTCAACTTCACATTGTCCAGGACAACCCATCTTTTCTCAGCCCTTTTTATACTTTGCCCACTAGAATCAATAACATCTGTGTGTTTTGTAACCAAGAAAAATTCTGTGATTCATTAATCAACAGGTATAACTTTATTTATATCCCGCCTTTCTTCCTTCATTGAACTCATACTGGCATACATAGGGATCCCAGATGGTATCCCATCCAGGGATCAACCAGCCCCAGACCTGATAACCTTCATCATGGATGCTGCATCATATGATCTCCAATGCAGACTCCATTTTATTTGTTTCTTCTTGGTGGGAGGAGGAAGGAAGGGCTTTCCCTTTTCACTGATGTTTCACTGACATCACATTATAGTCTTCAGAGGTATCCTGCATGCAACTACTTGGGTTTTATGCCACTACTTAACCTAAGCAGCCTTTGTTCTGCCTCTTGTTGAGATACAAGTGGACGAATACCAATTACACCTTCTTCCACAGCCATTTAATAATTTTTAGTTTTTCTCAGCTTATTTCTACATGCATGCCCTGGTTCTTAATAACGACTCCTTGGATACTTGAAACATGCCTCAAATAAAGTATGCTAAGATAAATACAATGCCCACCCCCCTCTTTTTTTCTTTTTCTTTTTTTGGTAGTTCATGAGACTTTAATTGCAAATGTTCCTGGCTAAAAATCACTAAGGACTCTAATGATCTGGAACTTCCATTTCTTTTTGAGTCATCTTTGATTAATTCCCTAGGTGAAGAATAGCCTGAGACTTTGTCAAATTTCATAAAATCTAATATGGTTTTACTTCCTTGTTCTTACATACTTCCTCAGTTATTGAATGATTAATAATCAGTTATTGAATGATTAATAATCAAGCTTAAAGCGAAAACAAATCATTCATGAACAAAAGGCATCCATGATTGATTCTTAAAAGTCAATCTCCATTCTCCAAATGATCTGTGAATCTAAAGTAATGCCAACATCCCATAACTATGTTTGTTGTTATTTGGACTTTTGGGGTGCATTTGGACAAACAACTGAGGTGTTAAAGCTGTCAGGGAAGAGGGCTTGGATTAAACTCAGATTGAGAGTCCCTAGACATGGGAGGCCAGTGGCCAATGTCTACTGTGGGAGGGGGAACAAAATATTTTATATACCAATAATTGTGGACAGGTGGAAATTCCTGACAGTCTCTTCATGGGAAAGGGTCAGTAACCAGAAAATTGATATCCTGCCTTTTATGCCAATAAAGGTACTATCAGTAACCAGAATATTGATATCCTGCCACACAGTCCATATGGCAATTTGTCTCTTATTATTCCAGTAACTTTAAATTAAGAAATCCAGCCAATTTGTTCCTTGTTTAAGTGAAGTCTGAGAATTATATTAACCTGCTCACAGTAGAGAAATGTGAGGCTAACTTTTCAAGACTCTGGTATTACAATCTTTCCTTATATATAAAACAGTTTTCATTAGAGACGTTCCACACGCCTCCCCAGCCTTTGGC
This sequence comes from Gekko japonicus, assembly GCF_001447785.1. Classification (NCBI taxonomy): domain Eukaryota; kingdom Metazoa; phylum Chordata; class Lepidosauria; order Squamata; family Gekkonidae; genus Gekko; species Gekko japonicus. The sequence continues at coordinate 684,310 of NW_015167069.1, forward strand.
CTGCTCAGCTGCCCATCTCGCAGACTCCCAATCCCCTGGCTTCATTGCCTCACTGCATTGGCTCGGCCCTGCCCACAGAGCCGGTGGGGAGCGTTTTGCTCTCAGTCTGGAAGGAGCTGGCGAAGGGGATGGATGCTCTGCTGAGGGAGCAGCAACCCCTCCATGGGAAAGAAGGAGGCAGACCTAGCGAGCAGCAGCAAGCAGGGGAAGCACTCACCTTCGCTGCCCCTCGTGGCGCCTCTCCCTCAGCTGCAAGCCCAGTGCTTTGTCAGGGTGATAGCTCAGCAGGCTGCACCACAGAGAAGGCTGCCCAGTGCCTTTCAATAGCTCCCCCACCTTCCTTCAGCAGCAGCGGCAGTGCTAGGGAGGGTCTGGCCTGGAGGAAAAGAACTGTGGCTCCTGGAAAGCCAGACTCTCTCCTTAGGAAGACTCTTCTCTTGGCTCCTGTGTGGGCCTACCTGTGATTAACTGTCCCCTCAGTGGCTCTTGGTAGGCAACCAACTTCTGTCGGCATAACCCCCTCCCCCACCCACTGCCATCTTGGCCACTTTCCTGTCCGAATAGATTTAAACTGGCTCTCTCACCTTTTTGGCTCCACCATGGCTGGCTGGCTAATAAGGTGGGCCAGCAACCATCAAACCATTCTCTTCAACCCCCTGCTATGTGGCTGACTTTTCCCTATGGTTGCCAGTCTCCAGGTGGGACCTGGAGATCTTCTGCTGTTACAATTTACCTCCAGATGACAGAGATCAGTTCCCCAGGAGAAAATGGCTGCTTTGGAGGGTAGACCCTATGGCATTATCCCCTGCTGTCCTTTCATCCCCCCCCCAATGCTGCCCTCCACAGGATTCACCCCCCAAATCTCCAGGTATTTCCCTAATCAGAGGTGGCGACTGTGCTTTCTCTTCAGTGCCTGTTGCTAGGCAACCAGGTTCTGTCAGTAAAAGGCCCTTTCCACACCTGTTTTGGCCTTTGGGAGAAAACTCATTGGGCCCAGTCCTGATAGGGTTGCCAACTCCAGGTGGGAAATTCATGGAGATTTGAGGGATGGAGCCTGGAGGGGGTGAGGTTTGAGGAGGGGTGGGACCTCAGACAGGTGCAATGCCATAGACTCCACCCTCCAAGCCAGCCATTCCCTCATGGGGAACCATTGTTGACAATCTCCAGGTGGGGGATGGAGATCAATCAGAATTACAACTGCTCTCTAGGATGGAGGGGGAGGAGATGGAAAGCTGAAGCCGAGGGGCAGATAATGGTGGGTTGACGGTTGGCTGGGAGGGAGATAGGGTTGCCAACTCCAGGTTGGGGGATTCCTGGAGATTTGAGGGGTGTAGCCTGGAGAGGGTGAGGTTTGATGAGGGGACCTCAGACAGGTGCGATGCCATAGACTCCACCCTCCAAGCCAGCCATTCCCTCATGGGGAACCATTGTTGCCAGTCTACAGGGGAGGAATGGAGATCACGCAGAATTACAACTGCTCTTCAGATGGCAGAGATCAGTTTCCCTGGAGAAAATGGTGGACTCTCTGTCATTATACCCTGCTGAGGTCACCACAGCAAATTGACGCTGAGTGCCCAAGGCCGGGGCACTCTCCCAGAGCCTCTTCCTAGAGCTCATTGTATTTATTTCCACAACTGGCCTTATTCATAGTCTGGACATAAACAAGAGCAGTCAGCTAATTAGTTGCTGCTGCTTCTACCTGCCCCCTTGTTTGTCTTCTGTATGCTACCCTAGAAGCAATAGTAGTGCAGGGTAATATTTGGCTATTTACTTCAACCCTCACTTTGGCACCTCCCATGTGGTAGACATTTTAGAAGTGAACATTTGCAAAAGGAGACACTGAAACACACTCCCACCATAGTAAAATATGGAGTACACATTTGTGAACACCCTCACAGGCCGAACAGTGCACGACATCCATACACTATAGCCTATCCATGCTTCTTTTCCCTGATTAGTTCTCCTCAACAGAGAGGCATGTGTATGCCATTGGAAGTGAAGGCCTTTGTGCCATCTTTTAGCCTCAGACTCCAAAGGGGGACTCTACAAAGTCAGAGTGACAGATAGGTCAAGACCTGTGCATCCCTCCCATTCTACTGCTCTGCTATTATCCCTTTGATGTGTAGATTGCTATTCTTAGGGAATCTTCCTTCCTTCTGGCTACTACTTTCTTTCTCCCCATCTAGCAACCACGATAGCAGGATATGCTTTCCTGCATCTCTATCCATCCTAGTTTAGGTAGTTAATTTAGACTACTATCTTTATCCTGTCTACAGTAGAGTTCCTTACAATAAAGGACTCACATTGGGTTGTCCAAATACAAAAAAAAGGCTCAATGTGAATTTATTTTCTCAAGCAGCAGCCCAACACGTATTCCACTGTGTATATGCACCTTGAGCACTCTCCTAATCCAGTTCTTTCATGTGCCTGATGGGACTTTGATTCCTCTGACTTCAAGAGGTTACAGACCTATGAGGGTAAACTTATACCACTTATACTTCTCTTTCTACTTGCTCACATGATGTGCCCAGAGCTGCATTTTTAAAGAGAGAAACAATCTGTTTTCAACACATCTTGTGGACTGCCTTGGCTAAAAATATTTATTTGGTTTCCAGTGTTATTGCTTTCCCCCCCTTTTAAGTGTATAGCAAAGGTTGGTGGACAACTCAGGGGAAAAAAAATCAAGCCTATTTAAAACCTCCCGTAAGCTCCATAACATTCCTTAAGTGGATTTATTAAGTGTTGTGCAATCAGCTCAAAGGAAATCCCAGGAGCAAAATGTTGTTCTCACTTCCTTTAATTAACAATCATGCATTTCTCTACCTGCTGTTCCTCTGAATTGAGATATCAGTCACTTCCTTTCATGGGGGGGGGACCCATCACAGAATAAAAGGACCATTTGCTAGGGTGAAAGCAGGCTGGGAAGACTGTTTTTTTATACAGAAGGACAAAAGGCTCCATCCACTGGCAACTGTCGCTATGCAGCCCCATTGAAATATGACTGACTCAGGAGGGTAGTGACTTTGGACCTAAATATTGGAAATACATCAGATACCTCCTGCATCATCTGAGACAGGACTATTATCCTGTTACAGAAACCTTATTAACTGATTAATCATATGAATTTTAGTCAACTGATTAAATCTACATGCATTTCCATAACTATTTTACTTTCAGATGAAGCACCTATAGGCTGCAGCAAGAACCAGCTTGGAAAAGGCATTCCAGATTTTTCCCCCCCAAAGAAGAACAAAATGCCTATTCTCAGATGGTCAGTGACATCTTGTTCCCAATCTAGGAGTTAACTTTTATTTTGGCCACTGGGAGCAGCAGGATTACTGTTTGGGGTTGGGTACAAAATCAGCTTAGGATCTGTCCAAGGTATAAAAATGTTGTGGCGTTTAAGAACCTAAAGCAGGGGTCCTCATCCTTTTTGAGGCTGTGGGTACCTTTGGAATTCTGACACAGGTGGTAGACACACAACCACAAAATGGCTGCCACAGGAGGCAGAGCTACACATACAGAAGAAGCCAAAGGGGAGGGGAGGGGAGAAAGGGAGTAATTTAAAAATATGCTGGGAAAGGAAAGGGAGAAAGAATAAAACCAACACTGTGGTGGCAGCTGTTATTTTAAATGTGCCCAGCCAACTGGAACTCCAGTGGGCAACCAGAAGCCCTACTAGGCAAGTGCCACCTGGCCCCACCCATTTTCTAAAAACACTTGGTGGGTGCCAGGAAAAGTGTCAGCAAGCACCGTGGCACTCACTGGCACCAAGTTGGAGAGCCCTGGGCTAAAAAAAATAAATAAATGAAAAGGAGATAAACAGCAGAGCTAACCAGGCAGCAAACTAGAGTAAGAGCTACCCTTAGGAAATGTTGTACCGGAACTGTTTCCTTATGTTATGCATGGGCTATCATTAGATTGCATTGTTTTGGTTTCCTTCCCCCTCACAAACCTGGAGGAAAAAAATGTTAATTTTTCCTTTGGAAATTAGCAGGGCTTAAAGGGTCTAGAGTCAAGCCTAGTAGCACCTTAGAAACCAACATGATTTTGGGGGTATAAGTTTTCAATTCAAATCTAGCTCTTCTACTGCAGGCCTACACAGTTATCCTCCCAAGTCAACATGGATGGCTTAAAAGAATCATTCCTGTCCTCTAGTCAAGATGCCAGTGGATAGTATTGCAATCTGAATCTCTCCACCCAACCAGGAATGAATGTGTGCATGTTCTTCTTCTCTTCCTTCTCCTCCTCCTACTCCCCCCCCACACCCCATCAAGCCTTATGGGTCAGCACTAGAAAAGCTGCACAATTTGAAGAAAACCAACCTTAGAAGGCAGCAATCAGGAATGGAAGAACAGTGATATTTAACTCTTTTCCTTTTTGCCATTTGTGCACTCAAAATCATCCTGGCCATAAACAGTTCCCCCACCTGTAAGAGAAAAGAAATGTAGTCATTTGGGGGAGGATAACTGCAAGAGGATGGAATGGGGGAAAGTTCAGTGTCCTGTTCAAATATGTAGTTGCCCAAGACTGCTACAAAAAGTCACACATACAGGAGAGTGTGACAATTATCTGCATGTTGTATCGAACTTGGTCCTAAGATTACAGATGAATACCCAGGAAGTTGTGGTCTGACTAAAATTAACCATAGCCAACCCACAATGGCACAAAGCACCCAAGGGTCTTTACACATATCATACAATGCAAATACAGGTGTGTACTACATAATTTGTGAAACAGCCTTTTGGTGTACTTCACAGACAGCTGCAGTCAATCCTGGCTCTTTGCTAGGTGTATCTATTTTCCATACTGATCCATACTGTCTACCCTGCCTAAGACCGCTTCTTGCATCTGAACATGCATCCCCAATATTACATACTAGGAAAAGGCCCGTTGTTGAAATAAATACAACGGCCTCTAAAAGAGGCTCTGGGCAGGTGCCCCGGCCTTGGACACTCAGTGTCAATTTGCTGTGGCAACCTCAGCAGGGTATAATGACAATGAGTCCACCATTTTCTCCAGAGGAACTGATCTCTGCTCCTAAAGAACAGTTGTAATTTTGAGTGATCTCCAGCCCTCACCTGGAGATTGGCAATGATGGTTTCCCAGAAGGGAATGGTTGGTTTGGAGGGTGGTGTCTATGGCTTTTTACCTGTCTGAGGTCCCATGCCAAGTGGGGGCAGGGGGCGGGTAAACTCCCGCTTTGGAGGCCCGATTTTCGACGCCACGGAATCGGGCCCCGGGGGAAAACCCACCCCTGCGTGCACGTCACCAGGAAGTGACGTGGGCACGCCGGGCACGCTGGGGGTGGGGCCACAGCCATACAAGGGAAAACTCTATGGTTTTCCCTTGTATGGCCGTGGCCCCCCCCCCAGCATGCTTGGCGTCCTCCCGTCACTTCCGGGTGCCATGCATGCAGCAAGTGCGCGCTTCTCGTGCGCGCACATGCACCAGTCCCCCGCTCCCGGCGAAGACACACTTGGCAACCCTACTATCTCCTTCCCAGCCAATCATCAACCTACCTTTATTTCCCCCTCACTCTTCAGCTTTCCACCCCCCACACACCTGCAGCCTCATTGATGTCTGCCATCTGGAAAGCAGTTGTAATTCTGAGTTATCTCCAGCCCTCATATGGAGACTGGACACATTTTACCTCAGAACAGCAAACTGTTTAGAATGTTAGCGGCAAAAGCCAATCAAGTCGCATATGCAAACGACCTCTGTGTTCCGAGACAAAGGCCAATGAGGCTGCATATGCAAATAACCTCTGTGTTCTGACTGGCTATGGGGGGGAGAGGAACAGCAAACTGTTAAGAATGTTGGGGGTGAGACTCAAGCAATGCAGCCAGTGGATAGGGACAGATTCTGAGTGACACACCAGGGCACCAACCAATTCCGGAACGTGTGGAATGTTCTAGAGAAGTGCCACCACCATTCGGCTTTTATATATAAGGGAGATTGTCTGGCTAAACCTTGTGCACCTAAAACTATAAATGTGAAGATGTCTCAGTTCATGCCTATCATAGAAGGAAATCTTGTACATTTATGTCACATGAAGAACAATTACTGCATGTAATCAGAAAACTTTTCTAACCGGAGGAAGTAGATTATGCCTTCTTTATCTATGAGAAGATACTGTTTATCAGGTGAAACATATGAGAATATATTAACTAAAATAATGCTCAGTGGAAGGTTTTTTCCCCTTTCCCTGCAGTATGGATGCAAGATACCAAAGAAGTCCTGACCTTTTGTTTGCCCGATTACTCTGATCAGCAACAGAATAGTTAATTTAAAAACTGACTTTTAAATGTTCCATTATTATTAAGTGATTGAGACAAATCATTGTTGACATCACATAGATGCTTTCAATTCCAGCTATTATACTAGTTTCCTACTTCATTATCTATCCTGAGATCTGAACTTCCACTTTGGAAACTTCCTCTAATATATTAAAGAACCTAAATTGCTTCATAATTTAACAAAGGACCCACTCAACTTTACATTTCATAATTAACAGCCATCATTAGAGGTATACATTCAGTCAGTTGTCACCCCTAACATAATGTTAGATGTTAGCTAATTTCATGCACTGATTTTCTTGTACAATTAATGACAACATAAAGAGCATGTTTCTCTCATAAAATAAATGAATACAAATTTTGTTTAATGTTTAAAATAATTTCCACCTTTTTTGTTATTTTCTGGTTCTCTGTTCTAGTACTGTTAGCAATGCACTCCTCAAATTCCTTTGGTATTTGTCTTACCACCATCCCCCCACCCAGAACATGTGTGTTCCCCATTTTGGCTAGACTTCCATGCCATAAAGGAGGCCTTCTTGCCTTTTGCACCTTTCTTGACTCCACTTGTTAACCACTCTGGTCTCTTGTTGGCATTTTTTCTCCCCTTCCTAGTCAGTGATATATGTTCTAGCTAAGCTTCTGTTACTGTTGAAAACCACAATCTCCAAAAATCCTGAAGAGGTTTGATCCTCCTGATTTTTCTTTTAATTTGACTGCACTGCAGCCCCTGCAATCTGTTGCTAGGAGAATCCGACACCTGGTCATTGCCTGAAGGAGAGACCACCTGAGATGTTTGGGTACACTATCTTGAATTCCACAGAGATGCAACAGACAGACAGGGAATACCCAGCAACGGCACAACCCCAATAGAGGCACATGGGTGGAGCATCCTCTCCTAGTCCATTGGAGAAAGGCATCTATGAAGCACACAGGACAAACACAAACACAGCAAGGATCTGACTGGCCCCAAACTAGAAGAAGTGATTGGATTTATACCCTGCCTATCACTTGGAGTCTCAGAATGGCTTACAATATAGGGTTGCCATCCTTCTGGTGGTAGCTGGAGACCTCCCGCTATTACAACTGATCTCCAGGTTACAGAGATCAGTTCACCTGGAGAAAATGGCCACTTTGGAAGGTGGACTCTATGGCATTATACCCCATTGAAGTCCCAACCCAAACCCCACCCTCCTCATGTTCCACCCCAAAATCTCCAGGTATTTCCCAACATGGACTTGGCAACCCTAATTACAATCTCCTTCCCTTCCTCTCTCCACAACAGATGCCCTGTGAGGTAGGTGGGCAGAGAGAGCTTTGAGAGAACTGCTGTGAAAGAACTGTGACTGACCCAAGGTCACCAAGCTGGCTGCATGTGGAGGAGTGGGGAATCAAACCTGGTTCCCCAGATTAGAGTCTGATGCTCTTAACCACTACACCAAACTGGTGCTGCTAGGGTTGCCAGATCCTTTGGTAGAGGTGGGTGTCCCCTGCTTACAGGGCCTGACCCCCAGCTACTGATCAGCTGGCTGACAGGGGGACTGACCTGGAGAAAGAGAAAGGCCTTGGCCTAGTCACCATGGTTGCACAGGAAGTGACGTCATCACACCAGCAACGTCCAGGCAACGCTCTAGTATTTGGGCAAGAACTCTATAGCAGAAAGTGGTTTTACCATATAGTTTTTGCTCAAAGACCAGAGCATCACCTGGAGACTGCTGTGTGGTGACATCATTTCCTGTGCAACCACGGCAACTAGGCTTAAGGCCTTTCTCTTTCTCCAGGTAATTCTCTGCCATCCCCCGCTGGTTGCTAGGAGGGAGCTGGCAACCCTACGTACTGCCCATTCGAAGCAATCCCTTTTCTGAGCCACATACACCTTTCCCCTGAAAAGGTTTTTTTTAAGAAGAAGAAAAAAAACAAGACAGAGGCCAGTTTTGAACCCACAGTCACCAGATCCAAGACCAGCATCCAAACCATTCAGCCAAGAGTACAGGTACTGTTATATCATGGGCAACTGTGAATTTGTTGATGTTTCTTTATTGTACCGTATAATTATTTTAACATGACTCCCTAAGGGGAAAGCCTTTACTTTAGTTTCATTTTTTACTTCTTACATTGGTTGCTGGCTGTGGCTGGTTATGGCTTAGCAGGAGCAGACCAGGCCTTGCCTATGTTCTAATTCTGTTTTGGTACCAGATGCTGTGGAGTTATTACAGGTACAAAGGAGGCATGACAGCAGGCATTAGGTATTCCACCACAGCCCTGATGTCACAATTAAGGTTGCCAACTTCCAAGTGGCATCTGGAGATCTCCCGCTGTTACAATAGATCTCCAGATGACCAAGATCAGTTCCTCTGAAGAAAATGGCTGCTTTGGAGGGAGGACTCTATGGCATTCTGCCCTGCTGAGGTCCCTCCCCTCCCCAAAGCCCACTAGGGCTGCCAAGCTGCGGCGGGGGATCCGTGCGTCTTCACAGGATCCCTGCCGTGGGGGACAGAGATATGCGTTGCACCGCCATCGCCAGGATGTGACACTACGCGTCGCTCTGGCAACGAGACCTGTTGCCAGAGCGATGCATAGCGTCACATCCTGGCGACGGCGGTGCAATGTGTATCGCTGTCCCCCACGGCAGGGATCCTGTGAAGATGCACGGATCCCCTGCTGCGGCTTGGCAGCCTCAAAGCCCCCCCTCTTCCAGCTCCACCCCCAAAGTCTCCAGGTATTTTCCAACCCAAAGCTGGCGACTCTAGTCACCACCAGCCACAGTGAGAACATTGCAAAAAAAAAAAAAAATTTAAAAGAGGGAGGAAACCCTTCAAACAGTGAAGATAAGAGTAAAGAAGGGTATAACATATAGGTGGAAAGAAATGTGCAATAAGCCACCTTGAGCACACTGACTGAAAATAATAAATATATTCAAAGGTATTAAATATATTCCAAATTATTCAAATAACGTAGAACAGAAAATAATGTCAATTACCACTACTCTAATAGTATATAAATAGCACAAGGCACATAAAAGACACATACAATGAATAAGCAACATCTGAAAAATTATTCCGATACAATTCCCCCTAAACATTCAGAGGGCAAAATCCCGTGATGGTATGCTAGCAAATCTGTTTCTAATATTCTTCTTTAGAAACACATACTGATTCCTTTTTAAATGCCATCAGAAATAAATCAGTTGCTCTAAACTAAACATCTATTAATGAAAATGGGGACAGAAATTGATATCAGTAGACTGTGTCTTAAAAACCTAATAAATATCCAGGAAATGTCAAAAAACCAATGTATGCAGTCAATAACAAATGAAATATCAGGAATTAACAAGCAAACTAGCATTAAAAACAGACATTTAGAGAACACTGCAAAACCAGGCATGGCTCTGTGGAAAGGCCCTGGGATAACATGGCCAGGGTGCCTGGTTCCATCTCCACTAGGGTTACCAGTCTCCAGGTGATGGCTGGACATCTCCCGCTATTACAGTTGATCTCCAGATGACCAAGATCAGTTCCCCTGGAGAAAATGGCTGCTTTGGAGGGTGGATTCTATGGCATTCAGAGGTCATTTCGGGGGGGGGGACGTGGGGGAACGCAGTTTCCCCGGGTGAGGTGCAGGGGGGCGGGGTACATGATGAAGCCCCGCCCCCTGCTTCCGGCCACCCCGCTTCCAGCCCTCATTCAGCCAGGAGGAGGCAGGAGAAGAGGGAGGGTAAGTTGCTTCCTCCCCGCCTCTCCCCACCCCTGCCTGCCTGGGGCCAGGGAGGGCCTTGGCGGGGCTTCCTCGCACTCCCGCTGGCCTTGCAGGTCCACCGCCGGGCCCCTGATGTCAGGGGGTGTGGCATATGCTAATGAGTTATGCTAATGAGTTCCCCTAGCTCTTTTTCTACGAAATGACCCCTGATGGCATTATACCCTGCTAAGGACCTTCCCCTCCTCAAACCCTGCCCTCCCCACGCTCCAGGTATTTCCAAGCCCAGAGCTGTGTCAGCTATGCTGCCATGATAGTTCAGGAGGCTAGAAGCTTCCCTTTTCTGTGTACTAATTACTACTGCATCCCTTCTGTGCTTCATCTCTGCTGTAACGCTGTTATCTCTAAGATGGGCAGGTGGTGTAGTGTCTGGCGCTAAGGGAAACCCGTGGGAGTGCTATCGGTTCCCAGCTTTGACTCTAACGGTCTGGGGCTCCTTCTCCAGCGCACGGGATTATGGCTAATTGGCCTATGGAAGGGGTGTGTGTGCATATGAATGCCCTATATCCCATTATGCTTGTAGGGGCGACACCATTCTTAACAGTCCTTCTGTTAATGCATCTATGGCTCTTCAATAAAGTATAACCTTTCTGATAAGCATGTACTCTGTTGTTGGCTGTGGAACCTGACAAGCTGGCAACACTAATCTCCACCTAGGGAGAAAGGCCAGTAGCAGGCACAGGTGTTGGAGTTGACACTTTGCCTCTGAAAGCCACAAATGGGACAAGACAGCTTCGCAGATGGGCCACCCTGGAGACCCATCATTTTGGCAGTGACAGCCCTTCATAACCCCTCCATGCTGCACCCATGGCAGTAGCTGCCATATACCGCATCCATCCCAGGCCTCCTATAGGCCTATACTGCCAGGCTGTATGGTCTATCAGATCCTGGCAGTGTTTTAGGGGAGTATGGGACCCAGAGACTACCAGCCCTTGCTAAAGGAGCCACACACACCCTCAGATCACCCACCTACCTGTTCCCCATGCCAGCTGTGCACAGCAGCCAAATGAGTGTATGTAGGAGGGGAGTGAGGACCAATATGCGTAAGTCTTCCAAGGCGCCAGTAGACCTCTGTTATACTGTAAAACTGAATATAACAGAAGTCCAGTGGCATCCAACAACAGTGATCTCAGAGTCAGTATCCCTATCAGAGCCTACTCCCTGAAACATGTGAAGGCAAGATCACTCCCAGGAAGCTCAGTGGGGGAGATCACAGATGGAGGGAAGAAGAGGGGCAGAGAGAGCCATGGAGGGAGTTCTATTTGTCAGTAAATGAACAGGCAAGGAGAGAGTTGTAGGGTGCTCCAGACCTTATTGAACAGCAAACTGTGATATGGTCTGATGAATGGGGTTGCTAACTCCCTTTGTCCAGTATGGAACTTGTGCCTTCACTAGCTGTTCCCAAGGGCCATGGGAAGAGAGAACAGGCTGCCAGAATAGGCTGCCCTCTCTCATCATGCCTGTGAGTGAGGCGGACTCACCAAATGGATGGCTGCCTGAAGCAGGATGCTGCAGCAGCCAGGCTGGAACTGGTGACACAGCAGAGTGGCAGGAACTGCAACAGTTGCCCTCTCAGGTCTCTTCCCTGTTGTATCACCACCTGCACAGATACCAAACAGAAACATAACACGTGCAGTGATGGCAACAGCATAGGCACCGTGTCTTCTGCAATCATCCCTGTGGAACCACCAGCAGGATCTGTTGTTACACCACCGTTTGGGAAGGGGGGGGCTCCATGTGCCAGGGAACCCCTCTGAGGGTCATGCTGTAGCTGTTCAAATGACACCAATCCCATTAGGAAGTCTTCAACTGCTGCTGTCCTGCAAGGGAATGGGTTCCATGGCTGCTTGGCCAGCTGACCCACAGAGCACAGCGCAACAGTTGGCAGTCTCCCCAAAGCACTGTTGTGCCCTGTTCCCCACCTTGGGGTAGGGCATGTGCCCTGGCAAAGGAATGTGCTAACAGCTACATACCTGCCGGCCAGCATCCCCTTCCTCATAAGCAGCTCCCTGGGTACACTTTCATGGGAGTATGCTGCATCACATGATGTGGGATATACCACTGGATGGGCTTGGCTTGGGTTGCCCCCATACACACATACACTGCTAGCTGCCGTGTGGGATCCAGCATTGTTGAGATAGCACCTGGACTCATGTGAAGGGAACATGAGAGGCAAGCATAGAATCCCAGGCCAGCTCCGCTCAGCTAGATTCTTACCCCAGCTGTTAGCCAAATTGCTCTATTATTTAATAAAGATGGGGAATTATAATTATTAATATGCAATTGGCTTATCTATAGGATCTGACCTGTGTATACCAGAGTTAGAATTCCCAAGAACCCAGGAATAGACACGGAAACTGGGTGGCTAAAATAATTATTTCTTTACTAAACATACAAACAATATTCAAACACTCACACACACACAATATAGAACTAAGGAAGCAGAGGTGATTGATAGTTTATAGAGGGGTTATACAACCTGTCCAGATGTGCAGAGGTCCATGAAGAAAGGATTGTTGCCTAAACTCAGAGAGTTCAGGGGTGGACTGCCATTTTGGATTATGGCAGAAAACACATGGTCTGAGGCCATGTTTACGCTGGGATATACCCTATGGAAGACAATGCAGGATTGGTTTATCCCGGTATCTTGAGGGACAGAGTAGAAAAGACAAGTATTCAGACAAAGAATTAAATAGACTTTAGAAATGTAGATACTTTACCTGCTAGAACTCATTGTTATTCCATAAGCATAATCTCTGCTGGGTGGAGGGGGAAGACTGGAGGCTTGCTTTGAGGTTGCCTGTCACCTGAAAATGGAGACCCCTTTTTCAGAGCTGTGGCTAGCTCTGTGTTTCAGAACCAGGAGTGCCTTCCTTGGCCTGAGTTTTGTGGGTCTCTGGATCAGGTTAGAAGTGGGGTACCCTTGCTATGGGGCTATTCAATAGTAAAAGGCAGCGCCTCTGGCAACACTGCTCACTTGTCAGTATGCAGTCACCCCTTTGGTTTGTGTCTCCAACGATGGGGTACCTATGACAGTCCTGAAATGAGACATGTTAGCCACACAGTGGGTGCAGTCAGACGGCATGCTGGGAGTGGGTTAAACTGCTCCGGCTCCATGCGTGTGTTTTTTTAAAAGCCTGGAGAATCATGATCACACTCACCTCCTTGCTCCGGATCGCTGTGCAGCCACATTGCTCCCTGCTGTCTACACGCGTCTGTGTTGTTTCTCTCTCTCTCTCTCTCTCTCTTTCAGTTTGGGCATGCGCACAGGCAACCATCTGTAGAACAGCGATTTCCTCTTCAACCCGACTACTGTAACACTTCCCTTTAAACTTTAAAGGAACACTTCACTTTAAATGTTTACCACCGAAAATGGCCTCCCTGAGATCCCGAACTTGTCTAAAGGCTAAAACTAGGCACTATTTAAACATTGTTTTTAATAACGCGGTGGCGGAACTCCACCTATGCGCACACCACCAACGCTTTTTTAAAAGTGGTAGGTGGCGAAAAGCGAAAGCCTCGGGCAGCTTTTGAGTGGGGAGGGGGTTTAAACCAGAAGTGGCTCGACACCGCAGGAGTGATGACACAGGGGGAAAATGCGGCTGCAACTGGAGAATCAGGAAAACACCACTTGGGGACCTGGTATCAAAATACTCCGGGTTAAAGCAGTTTTGACCTGGAAAGCGATGGCTGGGGATGGGAGGCAGATGTTGACTGTGTGATCGTGCATATAAAATCTGTTGCTGAACTGGCACGACACCAGATCAAATGGCGTGTCCGAACGCACCCACCATGGACTTTGCTTTCCCCCTTGGGAGTTAGTGCTAAGGGCTCCCTCAAAGGTGCCGTCTCTGGGCCTCTCCTGTCTACTCTGTGAGTGCACAGCAGAGACCTCTGAGACAGAGTCCCATTCCGGTGTGCCCTATTTTCTGAATTACGGGGCATTATGAGACAAGTGGGAGCTGTGATGGCTCAAGTGGTTAAGATGCTGAACTGCAGGCTGTGGAAGGTCGGTAGTTCAGCAGTTCGAGACCCAAGTGTGCCACATGACGGAGTGAGCTCCCATCTCTAGTTCCAGCTCCTGCCAACCTAGCAGTTTGAAAGGAAGAAATTGCAAGTAGATAAATAGGTACCACTTCAGTGGTAAGGTAACAGCGTTCCGTGCACCTTGGTGTTTAGTCATGCCGGCCACATGACCACGGAAATGTCTTCGGACAGCGCTGGCTCTTCGGCTTTGAAACGGAGATGAGCACTGCAACCCTAGAGTCGGATTCGACTGGCTTTCGAGCAAGGGAACCTTTACCTTTACTATGAGACAAGTGGTTTACAGTTTATATTCAAAAATAGATTCCAGCTTCACAGCTTGAGATTGTAGCTAGGTTGTTAGCTGATGTGGACCCTCATGTGACTCTTGCACTGTGGTAAAGTTTTTGTCTATGGCATGTAATAATGATATCCTATAATGTAAATTGTGTATTCATAATTATGTATTTTTTAATCTTTTCTTTATCTGCTTATGTTCAATTGGTCATAAACGGAATGGAATTTTATGGGATATCCTAGTTGTGGTTTATGTAGTGCTGGGAGGGGGGGACTGTGATTGGGTGCAGGGGAGGGGCTTTGGCTGCTGCTGGGGAGGCAGTGATTGGCTGTAGCTATAGGCATCCTCTGCTATTCTGGGGCTTGTGGGCAAGGATGTGCCTGCGGGAGGGGGCACTCAGTCTTTTGCATTTTATGTGCACCTATAGGCTACACCATTATTATTGTTTGCCTTTGTAACTATATATCAGCTCTGGCAGAGCTTTCCCAAGCTGGGGTAGCTTAAGGAGCTCACTAACTCCTGGGTCTGTCCCTTTTCATGCCAGTGCAGCAGCTTGCACTATGGCATTGCTACATTGGAGATACCCCAGTACCCCATCAGTTTCCTGTGTGCTTTCTGTCCCCCCCCCCGTTGTGCTGTTACTGTACAATCTTAAATCAATGGGCTTAGAAGTGTAATTCTGTTTAGAATTGCACTGTCAGAGTGTCACAAGTTCTGTAAATCTGACAAATTTCTCCACGGGCATGACTTTTTAGCAACACAAGGGATTTCCCTCCCCATATAACGGAGAGCAGAGAAGACAGATGGAGTTTTAACTGTTTAGCACCTTTCATGTTGAAACAGCAGGCATGAAAACTGGCAATGATGCTTACTCTGCTCCATAGTAGTCACTTACAGATGTGCTCAAGAACTTTTGTACAGAACTGGCATTTCGTGACCATGGTTGAACAGGTTATTATTTCCCTGGCTAATAATGTTTAAATGTTCTGATGACTCATTTATAAATATTTTATATGCTTGGGATTTGAGGGACAGCTTTTAAAAGAAGATACAGGAGAGTTGGCTGGTCGTGTACCACTGTGTAGCACAGTGTTTGTATTTAGCCTTAGGAACTATAGTGAAGATATACATCTCTGTCTTTGTCAACACTGCTGACTAAAGAGGTATGGGACCAATTGTGCCTTGATGAAGCTGGAGAGCCATGCAGTGAAGCAGGATAAACATTAGGGGGGGGAAGAAATGAGGGAAACATTGATCTTGGCTTGCCATAGCCTAGAATGGGTCAGTTGGGGAAAGGCTGTTTTTTTTTTTTTTTAAACCAACCCTGGTAATTAAATGTTTAGAGTTTTATCAGTTGTTGACCTAGTGATGACCTCTTTTCATCTTCACTTAGCTGAATGTCACATTGTATAGCTTTACTTTTTAATATTAAAAACACAGAACACTCTGACAGAGATTTTCCCCATCATACAAAAGGAAGCCATCTTCTTCAAAGACTACTGGAGAAACCATCAACAAGTCTCATATGGTTCCACACGTTGCTTCTGGGAAAGTTGGAGGGTAGATCTGTTGTACTGAGTAAGGATTAACTAGTTTGTGAATGGCTGGGTGGCATCTATTAAGCATCCCTAAAATAGTGCAGGTGGCTGAACAAGAAAACTGCCATGGCTACCAGTGTTTTTTTGGGGAGGGGGGGAACTACCCTGGCCACAAACCTATCCAAGCATCACTGATGGATTGTTTATCCTAGCCTGCATAAAAACAGTGTGAAGAACTGATAAGGCTCATCCCCACATGCCACTCAAGCAACCAAGGGCTTGGTTGATGCTGCTCAACCACAAGGGCATTACCACCTATAGCTGCTTGAGCCAATGATGGGCTAGGATGGAAAAGCCACTCATTCTTAGATGGTTCAAGGGACTTCCCAAATAGTCCTAAACTAGGGGCTGCATCCCCACATCATTGGATATTGAAGTATCATTGCACTATAATGATCCTTTGCAACTGGATTTCCATTGTGGATAAGCCCATCTAAATGATTTCTGTAGCACAGTTTCCAATGATATGAATATAGAGCTATTCTAGTGACTTCCACTGTTCCTGCCTAAATTAGTTATGCCCAATACTCCCTCTAAGCTGTGGAGTCTTGTGAGCAAGACTTCTATTGTGTGAGCTACTGGCATTAAAGTTGTGATTTGGCTACTGCATAAATTAGTTATCTCTAGAGCCAGGGCTTTTTTTTGTAGAAAAAGCCCAGCAGGAACTCATTAGTATAACAGGCCACACCCTGACAGCACAGCTCATTAGCATATTAGGCCACACCCCGTGCCTTCCCATGGCTTGCCTGGGCGCCCTGTGGCTGCGGGGATCCCGGGCAAGCTGGCCCTTGGACAGGCCGGGGGAGGCCTCCCCGATCCTTCCAGGGGGGCCCCTGGCCCGCCTGCCTTGGAGTCGCTGGGGGGGGGCATTGCTCTCCAGGCCTTCCCTCTGTAGCCATGTACACAGAGGTTTTGGCTATAGTGGGTGTGGCCAACTCTAAAGCCAGCTGGAACTCTGTTCCTGTGCGTTCCTGCCCAAAAATAGCCCTGTCTGGAACCATCCTTCCTGAGCTAAGCCAAAAATGTGTGAGCCAGAGACTAAAAACCTGTGAGCTAGCTCAGACTAATTCACCTTAGAGGGAACACTGGTTATGCCCTAACCACTTAAAAGACCGGGCCTAGATAAAATGGAGCAACTGAAAAAAGCCCCTTGTGGCAATTCCGGGGGGGGGGGGGGCTCTCATGAAAATTCTTATTGAGCCCTTGACTGTGCCTGGCTAATCCCATCTTTCAACAAAGCTGGCTGCTGATTGAAGGGAAGTAAACAGTCTCCCCAGCTTCTCTCTAATTGGCTGCTCTACACAAGGTAACCCATAGGTCCCTGACCCAATTGTCTTCTCTTGCCTCTATTAAACTGGGTAGGGTACCAATCAGCATTCCATCTTCACTGGATGGGAACTAAATAAATATCACACTGTAGTGGAAATTAAGGGACGGGTTTGGGATGATAGAATGATTGTATTAGAATATTCATTTCTATCCTACCCTTCACCAAGTTGCTGTGGGCAGTGTAAATGGGTCTCTACAGTTTCATAGCAAAGAAGGGATTCGAATCTGGGTCTCCAAAGTCCCAGTCTAGCACCCTGACCACTACACTGCACTGGCTTTTGTGCTACAAGTGGGTTACATTGATTTCTGAATGTTATTCTACCTCAAAAACTCACTGAAAATAGAAAATTAACATATCAGGGAGATAGTCTTTTCAGGTCCCACCTGGCAACCATTGGGGGATAGGGAGGACTTACCAAAATTGGGAGGGAGACCAAAGCAATGTCCCTGGCAGCGTGGCTATGTCACTTCCAGCATGCACTGGAAATGACATCATCACACTGTGATATCATGGTGATGCTCTGCTATTTGGTCAAATACTCTATGGTAAAAATGGCTTCTACTACAGAGTTTTTGCTGTAATACCAGAGCATTGCTGTGACGTTGTAGATGTGATCACGTCACTTCCGGTGTGCACATCGTCACATTGCTGCCAAAGTAGCCTGGGCCACTGTCCTTCTCCTGTTAAGTCCTCCCATCGGTGGGGCCTGGCAGTGGGGCATCCCCCACCTCTACCAGAAGGGCTGGAAACCCTACAGGGAGAAATCTGAGCTAGAACATTTGCCTCTGGTGTGTGCATTAAAGGCCCTGTTCATACGAGCCCATTTGGGCCGGGAGCGGGACGGAACGGGGGCGGAGCAAACCGGCGTGATCCCACATCAACATCTGGGGAGCGTGCCGGATCCGTCCCGGTTCCGTCCCTTCCAGCATTGCTCTGTGGCGAAAAAGAACCACCTCCCGAGGTGGTTCTTTCTGAAGGGCCGCAGCAACGCTGGCCATGGGATCGCCGGCGCGTCCTTGCGCCGGTGCATCCCTGGCTCCTGGCCGAACTGCGCATGTGTGAGCATGCGCAGTTCGCCAGGCTCCCCTTCCCACCGTCGCATTCTCCCCGGCATCTGATCGTGCCGGGGAGTGTTGCGACGCGGCTCGCGGGATCTGTGAGATCCAGCTGCGCCGTCCCAACTGTGCTGCGGCTCACTTTAGCCGCGGTACTAGCGTCTAATTCCCTGCCGTATGGCAGGGACCAAAGATGAGCAAATGTACCTGATTTGGTTTTTTTAATGCTAATATAAAATTTTGATTGTTGGTTTTGGAGATTCTATTACAGTGTATATGCAAGATGTGTGTTCTTGTACACAGTGTACACAATATTTATATGTACAGTGTGTTACATTTATAACACATAGCACTGATTTATTGTCACACATAATTTTGGAACAATTCACAGGGGGAAATTCACGTGAGGTAACAACATGGTAAAAATATAACAACATCATGGGATTGATTCACACAAGGGAAAGAATAAACTGAAATGGAGATTTACAGATCAAAACAGTGGGAATGAGAAGGTTAAAAGAATCCTCAGTGTTACGTTCTACACACAGAATTTTTAATTCAGGGGAACAATTAAAAAATCGGCCTGTACCCTTCTCTCTAGTGCTTCCTCCTGTCTTGTGGGCAGATCTGGCCTCATTCACCTTCCAAAGATGGTGTTGCAATGAGGGTCAAATGATGGGCGTTATGTGCTATATGTTGCCATCACATTCCTGAGGGATCCTTTTGTTTTCCCTTCCATAAGAGAGATGATGGGGAGGAGGAGGATTTGCAGCTGATGATCATTCTGATGTCTCTGTTATGAAAAAAATATTTCCTTGGAAGGAGAAGTCAATTAAATTGATACCTCCCCTGGTAGACTCTGGAAGTACACAGATTTATTCAGATGGAGACAACTTTGACAGATGAGGCACTGGCAGGACGTGTCAAGGCTCAGAGATGTGATTTAAGTCAGGATTAAACGTGGTTATTTATGACAAAAAGTAGAGGATGCACATCAGTACAAATGTTATGCAGATGTCAAGGGAGACATCTGTAGAGAGACAAGAAAAGAAGGCCCTGGACTAGGAGAGAGAGAGGATCAATATCCATTCTTGACAGGAGAGGTCCCATGTAATCTTCCAAATGCTGAGACAGGCAAATAACATTAAGCACAGCTGGATCCTCTGCATGCACACTTAGAAGGCCCACTGAGTTTGATCTGACTTACTCCCATGTAAATATGCAGAGGCTAGCAACCTTAGTTCATTTACATTTCTGGCACAACCATTCTTAAAACTTAGGGCAAATTAATCACAAAACGCAAACAAAAAAGATTTCCAAATAAAACCCAAGTGTGTGTGTGTGTGTATAAAAGGTAAAGGTTTCCTTTGCTCAAAAGCCAGTCGAATCTGACTCTAGGGGGCAGTGCTCATCTCCATTTCCAAGCTGAAGAGCCAGCGCTGTCCGAAGACTTCTCCATGGTCATGTGGCCAGCATGATTAAATGCCAAAGTTCACGGAACACTGTTACCTTCCCACTGAAGTGGTACCTGTTTATCTACTTGCAGTTTCTTGCTTTCGGACTGCTAGGTTGGCAGGAGCTGGGGCCAGAGACAGGAGCACACTCTATCACATGGCTCTAGGGTCTTGAACTGCTGAGCTACAGACCTTCCGGTCTGCAGCTCAGGGTCTTAACCTCTGAGCCACCTGTGTGTGTGTGTGTGTGTAATGCACAAAAATGGCTCCTTTTAAACATCATATGTTGTCACTATCATTTCAACTATTTTAACCACCGTGTGTGTGTGTGTGTGTGTGATGTACAAAAATGGCTCCTTTTGAACATCATATGTTGTCACTATCATTTCAACTATTTTTCTTGCTTGTTTTCCCAACTAATTTCTTTCTTTTCAGACAGTGATAGGCCATCTGCTCCTCAGTAGCCATTTTTATATCCCTAGAAGCCTAAATAGCCCAAACTAGCTTGAGCTTGTCAGATTTTGGAAGCTAACCAGAGTCAGTCATGGTTAGTGCTTGGATGGGAGACCACAAAGGAAGACCCGGGTTGTTGTGCAGAGGAAGGCAAAGGCAAACCACGGCCGAGTTCAGACTGGCAATTTAAAGTGCTAGGGAGTCGTGGCAAAGAAAAACCAGAATAGACCTGGAACAGCTTGTTCCCGGTATTCCCATTCACACTGCAGTGAATGAAGCGGGAGGATACCATGGAGGAAGTGCAAGGGAGCGTTCGCACTGTCGCCCACCCCTGGCGGGCTGTTAGCGTGTTTTCCGTACTCGGCTGCGTGCGCCTATGTGCATGGGCGCATCAGTGTTCACACTCAGGGAACCAGAATCAACGCGCTGTATACACGGTTTTACTACCACTTTAACATGGTATCTTTTAAATTCGGGTGGGAAGCGGCACAAGATGGCTTGAGCATGGCTGGGGGATGCCTGAAACATGTGCCTGTGTGAACCCGCCCCTTTAATCCGCTACTGAAACGCTCCTCAAACGTTTGCCTGCTGGGCCAAACTGCCAGTCTGAACGTGGCTAATCTCTGTTCATTGCTTGCTTTGAAAACTCCATGAACAGAGTGAGACTTGATGGCACTTAATTTATTATTGTTGTTGTTATTATTATTGCTATTGAAATGCAATCAATACAAAAACAGTTAATATTTGCGGTAATATTTGCCAGGGAGCTGTAGAAGTGAGAATGTAAGACTAGGATTTAACAGTGCAATCCTATGCAGAGTTAATCCAGACTAAACCTATTGACTCTGCATAGGATTGAGCTGAAAAAGACCCAGGCTCATATTCCATTCTGCCATGAAGCTTGGTGGGTGATCTTGGGTCAACCACTCTCTTTCAACCTAACCTACTTCACAGATTTGTTGTTAGGGTAAAAATGGAGGAAGGGAGAATGATATGCACTGCTTTGAGCTTCATGGAGGAAGAATGGAGTACAAATGTAGTAAATAAATGTTTCACTGAATTTTGGTAGTGTGGATGGAATAAGGACAGCTTCAGTTTTGTCCCAAATGGAGAGAATGCCAAGTTTCCCCCAATCATCTTCCAAAAGTGAATTATGAGAAAAAGAAATTCCCCTCCCCATAACCACGCTATCTACATGCACACATAATAGGTGCATAATTAATGCTTTGATTTAAAGTGAATCTAAATTTTAAAATGAAATGAAATTTAATTTTGAAATGTTTTATTATTGTTTCTAACATAAATGAAAGGTTAAATAAGACTCCAAGATAATAAAAACTAGACAGGCTAGGCCCACCCTTTAAAATATCTAGGTAGGGCCGGACCTTCCATCCATACCGAAGTGTAAATTGATTTCAATAATAAATCCTACTTACCAGCTACATTAACATGTGCCAACCATTTCACCTTGAATACCTTCCTTTCCCATTTGTGACTATTTTAGGGAAATGAGCCTTGAATAAGAGAGATCTGCCATTGAACAATCGTGTTAGAAAAGAGATCTATAATGCAATATGAAAGCTTTTTCTTAAAGTCTAGTTTGGCAAGTTGAAAGTAGCCTGCATATTTATGAGCACAGGAAATAATGGGCAGGAGATAATGGGCATGTGTATGAAACATGCATATTGTTCACGGAACATAAAGAGATATATTTAGACACAAGACAGATGTCTTTTCGGTTCCATGATCTCGTATTTTAATGTTTTCCCGACAGTGCTCATAATGAGTTGGAGATCCCTGCATATCCAAATTATTCTACCACTTCAGTGGGTGATAGAGGACATTAATTTTTATTTCAGAAATCAAAAGAAAGGGTTTTGTGTTTGGAACAGATATCAAATTGCAAGCTGCAATTAGCTACCCTGAACCTGACTAACGAGATGGTGCAAGAGAGGCAGAGAGTCTTGGTGCATGTAACAAAGTAGCTGGACTCTGCCTTTCAACCATCATGTATCTTTGACTTTAGGTGTAAAGGCATACAAAGGCGAATGAGAAGGAGTAGGACAAAAACCTCCCCAGTATGCCAGTGAAATTTGAACATATATGATGGGTTCTCCCTTGTTGGAGGCCTTCAAGGAGAGGCTGTGCTGCCATCTTTTGCTAGGTTTGTATTTGCTCTGCTGAGCAAGGGTGTCGGGCTAGATGGCCAGTAAGGGACCTCTAAGTGCTATGATCCTGTGAAACTGCCTCATACTGAATCAGCCCATTGGTTTAGCATTGTCTACTATGCCTGGAAAGAGCTCTCGAGATTTATTTTATTTTATTTATAACCTGCCTTTTACCCCAATGGGGACCCAAAGTGGCTTCCATCATTCCAACAACCTTGTGCATAGGTGAAGCTGAAAGAGGTTG
>NW_015167069.1:707048-720425 GCF_001447785.1 Gekko japonicus
TGACTGGCCCAAAATCATCCTGCAAGCTTCCATGGCAGAGTGAGGATTACAACCTGGGTCCCCACGCCATCCCAATGATCACTCTAACCACTACGCCAAACTGCCTTTCAGATCTTCTGAGCATCTGAGACCTTTTAATTGGAGATGAGCGGGATTGAGCTTGGGATCTCTGACATGGGACACATACGCTCCGTCACTAAACCACATTACCTCAAATGTCACAAGTATTCCCAAATGTCACAAGCATTTAGTGAGTACAAGGATCCCCAAGAATCTGAGAACCCGAAAAATAGAATCTTACAACATTTCGAAAACAGAACTTCCGAACTAGTATGACATCTGCTAAAGTTTCACAGATGAAAAAAGGAAAATCCCTACTTCCATGCTAATGATCACTGCACAAACCCTTCCTATTCAAAACTACACATGGAAGAAGGCTCTGCCCTACCCATTGTATTCATTTATTCTGTCACAACTTGACCTGCACTAACTTCAAGCAAAAATTAAATCATCAGTCCAAAATCTACCATTGCATGTAGTAGCAAGGTTGTGCTAGAAGGCTCCTTCTTATTCATATGCGTGCAGCAGAGAAAATAGGAATGCACTCCATTCCTGGGTCCTCTGCCAGAGTTTTAACTTCTAGAGACTTCGAAGGTAAAGCTTAAAGAACGGGAACTGTCACGTATGCGTGCAGCAGAGAAAATAGGAATGCGCTCCACCCCTGGGTCCTCTGCCAGAGATTTAACTTCTAGAGACTTGGGAGGTAAAGCTTAAAGAACGGGAACTGTCACCACTCACACTAACAACATCCCCAAGAGATAAATGTAGGAACAACAACTGACCAGGAAGAGGGGCCCTGTGGTACTCCACTGGCATCCTACCTTCCCCAGTTCTGAGGCCTGAGGAGCTCCAACAGAAAGGGCACAAAGGCAGAGGGAAGAAGAGCAACCTTGCAGAAGGGGGTGCTCACGGGTACCAGAAAAGTGGGATTGTCCCTATGAAATAAGGGCAGCTGGAGTATTAGCATATTAATGTATTTTTGGCCAATGCAAAATTAAGAATGCCAGACATCACTCATTTCATAGGAAGCTACTTATAGATAGAACACAGACAACTATAGCAGTTCCACAAAATGTATGGAAGAATGGTGCCCTATAGGTTTCAAATGATGATGTGATAGGCAACAGTGTGCATGATTTTACACTGACCTGGGGCCATCTGTCATCCTATTGGCTTCCAGCCTCTTACATGACCTGGATGACATTCTGGATACAGCCCCTGCCATCAAGAGGCACAACCTGTTCTGCTCCCATCTCATTGTCTCAAAAGCTTGATTCTCTGCCAATCCTATAATTTCACTTTCTTATCTCCAAACAAGAGGTTCGTGTCCTCATTTGCTCTTTTCTTCTAGCTGCTGCCTGTCACTGTCACAGACCTGGACTGAATTATTAAAATGGCCCACTTGATTTCCCTTTGTGTTTCATTCAAGACCATTTGTTCACTATTCGATATCATTATGAGCCAATTCACATTTCTGGGTGAACCTTTTTTTCAAACACTCCCTTGATACTTTGGAATTATACAGAGCTGTAGTGCAAGTTCAGTACTAAACATTCAAGGCATTATTTACAGCTGAAGATTTAATGAGGATGGAGCACAGGTAATGGGTTTTTTGTTTGCTCTGATCAAGGAGAAAAAATTAAAAGTCTTCAGCTCACCTCTTCTTCTTCATTTATTTATATATTACATTTAATTAAATATAGCAAAGACAAAGCCAATCATATGTTTGTTTTTTCCCTAGAGAGACTCAACTACTCTTGATAACTTGGGCAGTGATTCCAAATACACTGAATGAAATTCATACGTCTGAGTTCCAACTACATGGCTTCATGATATAGGGTTGCCAGTTCCTTCCTGGCAGCCAGTGGGGAATGGGGGGGGGGTTTACTTACCAGGAGCAGGAGTGAGGCCCAGGCTACATTGCCAGTGATTTGGTGATGGTCACATGCTGGAAGTGACATCATCATGCTGGCATTTGGGCAAAAACTCTAGGGTAAAAATGACTTCTACCATAGAGAGTTTCCACCCCAAATACCAGAACATTGCCCAGACATCACTGACATAGCCTGGGCCTCCTTCCTGCTCCTGGCAATTAGAGATTGTAAGAGAGGCTTTTTGTGGCAAAGTTCAAAGAGCTCTGATATGGAAGAAGAGTTGGATTCATTATTAAGAGTGACCAGATGCCAAAGATAGCAAATGCACTCTTGTGCAGAAGGAGCAATTTCCACAGGTACAGCTTTCACACTAGAACCTGACAAGCTGCCCATCCAAAATGGAGAAGATGAAGCTGTCATATACTGAGCCGAACAATTGGTCCATCCAGCTCAGGATTGTCAACTTAGTACAATATGCCTTCTGTCTCAGAAAGAAAGGCAACTATAAATAAAGTAAATAAACAGATTTGATTGGCAGTAGCTCATCAAGGCTCTCGGGAAGAGACCAGTCATTCCCAATACCCACAACCTGAGGTCATCTAGCGTAAGATGGTAGGATATAAAGCATGTGATCTACCATTGAGTCAATGTCCTTCTGTTCTTCTAAATTCCATCTTCTGCTTTAGGGATAGGAACTTTAGGGGCAGAAACCAGTGGGCCGCATGATGCTACATGGTTTATCACTAATGCTGGTTCCTTAATCCATGGCACTGCCTTTTCAAGGCTAACTAAGGGAAGGGGGAGTTGGAAAACTATACCTCTATTATCATCTTATGCTGGCACTGCATAGAATTCAGCCCAGAAGTATGGGTGTACCCAGTATGGTGGGTGGCTTAGTTTTTCAAGGTCTGTTTCAGTTCTTCTTACGGTTGGAAGTCAAAGACTTTTATGCTGTCTCCTGCCTCAGCCTTCATAAGAGGACTAAAGATAGTGTCAGAGAGAGAGAGACACCAGGCCTGATTACCCTTTCCTGCATCTGCATCCATCCTAGCTAGTTAGATTAGGCTACTATCCTGTCTCTACTCTTTCCTATCTAGATTGGGGTTCTATAAATAAAGGAACTCATATTAGCTTGAAATAGTAAAAGAGGCTCCAGGTAACTTTGTTCTTAGCACACACACACATGTGAGATAAAGTGGGGGGGGGGGAGTGAGTCTATTTCCTCTGGAAGAATTTGACCAGCAGTTGCATGATCACACAATCCTTGGAAGCTGTAGGCACAGCCCGCCACTGCATGATCAGACGCAACCACGGGTGAGTCGGGTCCCCCCCTCCGTTTGTTTCCAATGTACTTCAACAGGGAATTGATGAATCACATCTCCTCACAATGGAGTTTGCAATTATGTGCATACCAAGAAGGGGGGGAAACTGGCACGGAGTCGGGATGGCCTGATCAGACCATTCCGATGTCATGAGAGCGTGCTGGAGTGATCAGACACAGGAAACTCCATCTGTGGCCTGTTGCAACCCATTTACTACTGGATTTTCGCTGGTGTCTTTTTACTCCGCTTCTGCAGCGGAGCAAAACGGGTTGCTGATGGGTGTAGAGTGCTTCCCAGATGTTCGTGTCTGATAGTGTCCCTTTAAATCCACCCAGCATTCATGCCTATGGCAGGGCTAATTATGTGTGTGATCGCAGCCACAGAGACTGGAGAAGCTTTGCTGTATGGTATGCCTTGTGCACTCTGCTAATTTATTAATGATTCCTGGCTATACCAAACCAGGATCTAACACTTACAAGACAGTTCTACTAGATCAGATACATTATCCATCTAAGTCCAGTATTCTGGTTCTCACAGTGGCCAATCAGGTGACCTGAAAGGCTCACAGCAAGAGTACAGAGCCTGGAGTTTTTTGATATTGCTCTCCCCCCAGGTGTCATTAGCCCCTCTGACCAGTCCAGAAACTCAGAGTCTTCAGGGGAAGAGTGTGAGGAGCTGAGGCTGGTGTCTGAGGAGGGCCAGAGGTACCTAGGAGGGTCCAGCACTGCAGAGGTGCCTGCTAAAAGTGTTCTAGCAACACCAGAGGCCATTCTGCCAGCTCCTGCAGGGCAAATCTCATCATCAGCCCTGAGATAGCCACCAGGCTTCTGCTAGGCAGGATGCTTGGACCCATAGCCCTCCCCGCAACCCACTTCCACTCAACAGTGGCTGCAGAAGACCCAGGATGAGGTAGCATGAAGGAGGTCAAATGCCAGACTGTGCGCAATCCCTCTGTGGATCTGGAATCACCTCCCAGCCTACCTAAACTGAGGCCTGGAAGGACTGCCTTTCAGGATCCACCTTGTGTTCCAGCCTGGTGCCACTTTGAGGAACCCTGAGTGTTGAGGAACCCTGCAGAATGCCAGACACACCACCAGCTGGCATTTGGAAGCTTATACTATTTCTGAATAGGAATCTAATAGCCTTTGATGGACATATCTTGCATGAATCTGTTGAACTGTGCCTTTAAAACTGTGTAAGCTAGTGGACATCACTACATCCTATGGCAGTGAGTTAATGGATTAATTATATACTCTGTGACAAAATGCAGTCTTTTGTTTGTTTAATCCACTGCCCATTAGCTTCATTGGGCACACCCACGTTCTATTATTTTGGGGGAGGGAGCAAAAGTTCTCAGTGGCCACTTTCTTCTTCCCATGCTTAAATCGATAAAACCTCTATCAACAAGGGGTGAGCAAATTTCTCTCATTCCATCCCTTTATTATTCTGTGGGTTCCGTCTTCCTTGCATTCTATTTCTCCATAATTCTAGTTTAACTATAACAATGTCTAAACAGAGCTAGCGTGGTGTGGTGGTTAAGAGCAGCAGCATCTAATCTGGAGAACTGGGTTTGATTTTCCACTCCTCTACATGAAACCTGCCGAATGACCTTGGGCCAGTCACAGGGGAGCGGTGGCACAGTGGGTATATCCCACTGTCTTAACATCTGAACTGTGTTGGTTCAAGCCCCGTGCTGGTGTGAGCAGCCAGCCTGTTGTCCCCAGCTCATCGTCCACCCAGTGATTCGAAAGCTTCGGCGAGTAGATAAAATGGGAACCACTCCTTAGAGAGAGTGGGCACGCCAATCTCCCTTGTGGGAGGGTGTTAGCTGATGGTCGGACGCCCTGGTCAAAGCTTGGAAGGCGAAACAGCTTCTCGGCTATGAAAGAATCCCTGCAATGGATGTTCCGGCCAGGTGGTGGCAGTGTGGCAATTGAAATACGGGTCCTGAAGCCTGGCCAACAAGCAGCCCTGCAGAAAACAACGGAGCCAAGTCAGAAGACATCTATACCGGGTAGTGACAGCACGTGCAATTAAAAATGAATATATGTTGTCTTCCCTATCCCCTACAAACATTGTTAGTCCCTTGTCTATATTGAGTAACTGTACATCGCTTTGAGCCCACTGGGGAAAGCGATTAATAAATGGAAAGTATATATAAAAAAGTTCTCTCAGAACTCTCTGAGCCCCATCTACCTCACAAAAAGTGTCTATTGTGGGGAAAGGAAGGGAATGTGATCATAAGCTGCTTTGAGGCTCTTTACAGTAGTTAAAAGTGGGATATCAAAACCTACTCTTCTTTTCTAAGATTAATTCCGGAATTGGAGTGTGTGTGGTTTGCCACAGCGTTCAATTCATTTGCAACTTTCCCTCCCTCTACATTGCCAATGAGCACATGCAAACAGATGCATTGCCAAAAAACAGTTCTAATGTGGCTCGACAGCTATTGTTAATCTTTTTTTATGTGGTGTGTTACCAGTGCACAAATGTGATCCTGTTCACCTGCAGTGTACCACACTGAAATAAGCTTGATATCAGTAGATATGTACAATTTACCAAAAATGCTGCTTTGCAATGTTTTATTGACACACATGTGTACTGATAATGCTTGGAGGGGAAAAGATAACAAATGAAGGACAGTGTGACAAATGGCATGTGTTCAATCCTCTGCTCCAAATACAGAAAGAAATATACAGAATAGGGGATAATTCATAATAAATGAGTTCCACTCTGGAAATAAGGCAAGGGAATATCCTACCGGGTTGCCATTGGTTGGTTGTGATTTGACGGCACTTTCCACCACCAATTTGGAACTCCAAGCCTGGGGGATAAATCTGAAATTAGGAAAATGTCAGCTGCATTCCAGTTCACAACACAGTTGGGAAACCACTGTATTAATGGTTAGGTACCTTGGCCTCTTTTTGCAGGCTTTCACCCCATTGACTATCCATCTCTAAAAATAAAAATCTTTGCTATAGGACAAGAGCTTAAAATAGACCTTTCTTTTGGTTTTTTGAGGCCTAAACATTCAAGCAAGTTGAGGAGTAGAACTGCCAACATTCAAGGTTGTGAAACTCTTCTGATGTTAGGAAGAACTGAGCTTTCACTGATGTGCTACATAGCTCATGTCAGGCAAACCTTACAGAAGTAGAAGTTACTAACTCCCATCAGGCAGGAGGGGAAAAAAATCAAAATCATAGCAGTGGTATGGGGAGGGGGAGACTGAATTTTAATGACAGGTGCCATCAAAGAGGCTCAAGAGGTTATGTGCAACATATACATCTACACTGAGAAATGGTCTATTACTGCCATCACACATAGCTGTGTCAGGAGAATCTTCTGACTTTGTTCCAGCCTGGTACAGCTGGCCAGGCTTTGAATTCTCTTTTGCTTTGTTTCTGATCTGCCACTTGATTGTAGTTCTGCCTGTCCTCCCAGTGGAGAGAGAGTGGGATGACACATGTAGCAGAGATCCTTTTATAACACTTTGGGCTAACGGCATGTGGTGCTGGAGGTCTGTGGCTGGAACTCCGGATAGGTAATTGGGCTACATATAGCAACTGCGGAGGGACCTGATCTGGACTGGAGCCATTTTCTTAGGGAAGAATCGTAGAGTTGGAAGGGACCTCCAGGGTCATCTTGTCCAACCCCCTGCACAATGCAGGAAATTTACAAATACGTCCCCCTCCACACCCACAGTGACCCCCTTTCCATGTCCAGATGACAAAAAAAACCCCTCCAGGATCCCCAGGCAAACTGGCCAGGAGAAAAATTGCTTCCTGACTCCAAAGTGGTGATCAGCATTTCCCTGGGTATGTAAGAAAGGGCCACAAGAACTAAACTGAGGCAACCCTCCCTGGCCTCCCTCTCATGGGCCAGATCACAGAACCAGCATTGCTGTCAGATGGCCATCTAGCCTCTGTCTGAAAACTTCCAAAAAAGGAGAGCCCACCACCTTCCAAGGAAGCCTGTTCCACTGAGGAATCACTCTGTCAGGAAGTTGTTCCTAGTGTTTAGCCAAAAACTATTTTGATGTAATTTCAACCCATTGGTTCTGGTCCAACCTTCTGGGGCAACAGTAAACAACTCTGCACCATCCTCTATATGCCAGACCTTCAAGTACTCGATGATGCTTATTATATCACCTCTCAGTCATCTCCTCTCCAGGCTAAACATACCCAGCACTTTCAGCCTTTCCTCATAGGACTTGGTCTCCAGACCACTCACCATCTTCATTGCCCTCCTCTGGACATGTTCCAGCTTATCTATATCCTTCTTAAGGGAGCCAGTTTGGTGTAGTGGTTAAGTGCGCGGACTCTAATCTGGGAGAACCGGGTTTGAGTCCCCACTCCTCCACTTGCACCTGGCTGGATGACCTTGGGCAAGCCGTAGTTCTGATAAGAGCTGTTCTTGAAAAAGAGCTGTTTCTGTCAAGATCTCTCTCAGCCCCACCTACCTCACAGGGTGTCTGTTGTGGGGAGGGGAAGGGAAAGGAGTTTGTAAGCCGCTTTGAGACTCCCTTGGGTAGTGAAGGGCGGGGTATAAATCCAATCTCCTCCTCCTCCTCCTCCTCCTCCTCTTCTTCTTCTCCTTCTCCTTCTATTGTGGTGCCCAAATCTGAACACAATACTCTAGTAGAGGTCTAACCAGAGCAAAGTGATACTATCACTTCACGTGATCTGGACATTGTACTTCTGTAGATACAGCCCAAAATCACATTTGCCTTTTTAGCTATTGCATCACACTGCTGACTCATGTTCAGTGTATGATCCACTAAGACCCCAGGATCCTTTTCGCACATACTACTGCCAAGACAAATCTCCCCCATCCTATAGTTATGCATTTGATTTTTCCTACCTAAATGCAGAACTGTACATTTATCTTAATTGAAATTCATTTTCTTTGTTTTAGCCCAGTTTTCCAGCTTGTCAAGATCATCCTGTATCCTGACTCTGTCTACTACTGTATTTGTTACCCCTCTCAATTTAGTATCATCTGCAGATTTATAAGCATTCCTTCTATTCCTTCATCCAAATCATTTATAAAGATGTTGAACAAAACAGGTCCCAGGACAGATTCTTGAGGCACTCCACCTGTCACTCCTCTCCAAGAGGATGAGGAACCATTAACAAACACTCTTTGGGTGTGATCTGTCAACCAGTTATAGATCCATGTAACAGTAATAGGATCCAAACCACATTTTACCAACTTGTCAACAAGAATATTATGTAGAATCTTATCAAATGCCTTACTGATATCAAGATAAACTATGTCTACAGCATTCCCCAAATCCAGCAAGCTAGTAACTTTCTTGAAAAAAGAGATAAGGTTAGTCTGACACGACTTGTTCTTGAGAAACTCTTAGTAATCACAGCTCAAGGACTGACTGATGATTTATTCTAAAACTTTCCCAGGTATAGATGTCAAGCTGACAGGTCAGTAGTTACCTGGATCCTCCTTTCCCCCCTTCTTGAAGATGGGGACAACATTTGACCACCTCCAGTCTTCTGGCACCTCACCTGTTCTCCAGGAATTCTCAAAAATAATGGACAGAGGCTCAGAAATTACATCCATGAGTTCTTTTAGTACCCTTGGATGCAGTTCATCTGGCCCCAAGGACTTAGTTTCATTTAAAGAAACTAGGTTTCTGTGTACAACTCCATGCTGATTCTAGGCTGCAACTTTCTTCCCTCATTATGTGCTCTGTTTTTGTCATGTTGAGCACAATTTCCCTCACAAGAGAAGACTGAGTAAAAGTAGGAATTGAGCAGTTCTACCCTCTCTTAATCACCTGTTACAATTTCGCTTTCCTGTCTCTACAATGGGCATACCATGTCCTTGCTTTTTTTCTTACTTTGAACATAAGAACCCTTTTTTGCTGTTTTTAGCATCTCTCACTAGCCTAAGCTGATACCGAGTCTTTGTCTTCCTCTCTCTCTCTACAAGCACTGGTTATTTGTTTATATTCATCCTTGGTTATAAGGCCCTCCTTCAATTTCCTAAATGACTCCTTTTTATTTCTTAGTTCTTCAGAAAGCTGTTTATGGAGCCACCTTGGCTTCTTTAGGCTCCTCCAGTTTCCCTTCTCATAGGAATAGTTTGTGATTGTGCCTTCAATATTTCACTTTTAAGAAATTCCTTCTTGAATTCTCTTTGCCTTATTTCTGACCATGGGATTCTACCCAGCATTACTTTAAGTTTGTCAGAATTTGCTTTCCTGAAGTCCAACCTATATGTCTGACTACAAACAGCTTTTCCCTTCCCCAAGACTGTAAATTCCAAAATTACACCTTGGAGCGGCAGACACGTGCGAGGTGTCCCTGCTTCCCGCAAGTGTGGCATGTTGCATCGCGGAACCTGCAGGACTGGCGCTCATGTTCCTCGCTGGAAATGGCGCATGTGGAGCGGCCGGTGGGCTTGAGTCCGGGGTTGCCTGGGGCCTGTGGCTGGCAGTGTGGTGGCTGTCAGATGAAGCGGACGTCTTCTTCCTTGGAGTCCTCGGTGTCATAATTGAAATTTTCAATGACCACCGTGTCCCAGCTCTTTGAGAACTTTGTAATCTGTTCTATTTAACTGTTTCCTCCATCCTGTTTAACCAAGTAGAAATTCCCAATCTGGCTGTTTGCTAGCTTGCTTGCTTCCTTTGTCCATCCATCCTATTCTACAATGAGCTCAGGACAGCATACATGGTCCCTTCTCTTTTACTTGTGCCCCAAGAGGAAAAGCAACCAATTTTCATACTGTGCTTATCCTTTTCTCCCCTACCAGGATTTATAGCATCTGTGAAAGGTGTTCTCAATTGAGAGAAAGATGAACTCCGTGAGCTACCTCAAGCAAGCTTCTGGTGTGGTGGCAAATAATATTTGCTAAATGACCAAAGTGACAGACACATGTAATGAAAATTATGAAACTCTATTTCTTACCAGACTGACAAAGTGCACCAGTAGGATGGCCAGGTATTCCACTTTAAAATGACACTTCCTGCCCTGGACCAGCTGTTCCCTGCTATTGCTCAACAGGGAAGCAGAGGAAAAAATGGGAGGGGAAATTTGGCAGTTAAATCATAGAGTTTTTAGTGAATCCTAGAGAGTCACACTGACATGTGTGGTGCAGCTGGTGCGCGATGCGGGGCGCGGCATAGCAGGAACGGAGCATTGCGCTAATGCGGGCCAGGCCAGACTCAGCAGAATCCCATCCTACCACAATTGGAGAGAAGGTAGAAGATGAGCCCCTGTCATTTTGACAAGTACAGGTTCAGGAGGTTTGGGAGTGTATAGAATAGATCCTAGAGATACCAAACTCACAGGAGATCTCCAACTGCCTCCCCTCTACCTGCCCTCTAAGTTTGGGGTCTCTCGCTCCGGGGGCTAGCTGCCGAAGAAAGCCCCTTTAAACAGCTGAGCCACGGGAGCTGTTTGCTGTGAGTGGCTCAACTGTTTAAAGAGGCTTTCTTGGGCAACCATGCTGACTGACACAGGTTCAGGGGTGTATAGAACAGATGCTGTGCAAGCTAGAGACCCCAAACTTGGAGGGCAGGTAGAGAAGAGTCAGCCAGAGATCCCCTGCAAGTAGGGATGCACACGAACCACAGTAAAGTGGTTTGGTTCGTGGTTTGTGGGTGAACCACAAATCAAGCCATGAACCCAGTCAGCTCACATACAAACTGATATGGGTTCATGAGGTATGTGCCTGAAACAGCTGAACCATGGGGGTAGCCTGCTCCCATGGCTCAGCTGTTTAAAGGAGCTTTCTTGGGCAGCCAGCCCCAGGCTAGGAGCCATTTAAACCCCTGCTTTCTGCTCCCTGTGGTTTTTCACAGGGAGCAGAAAGCAGTGGTTTAAATGGTTCTGAGTCATTTAAACCAAACAGCTGAGCAGTGAGGAGCTCTCCAACCACTCAGCTGTTTTTCATGAACCACCATGAACTGCATCAAAATTCATGAGAGTTCATGGTGGTTCTTCTTTTGTGAGCCAGTTCATGCTCATCCCTACTCGAGAGTTCATGGTGGTCCTTCTTTTGTGAGCTAGTTCATGCTCATCCCTACTCTTACCAGGTGGCAACCCTGTGGACAAATGTGCAGCCATAATTCAGATCAGGGCCATGTAGGAAGGGAAGGTTGTTTTTTTTTTTAAACCACTTTAATCCCTGCTCAGGTTTGCTAATTTAAACGGAACTTTCCCTGCTGTAATTAGACGTGAGCCACTGGAACCTTTGTGTGAGGACAGTTTTCACAGTGCAGTACAGTACATTGTAATTGGGGGTATTTCATGCAAGTGTGCTCTCAAACAGCTAGACAATAGTCACAGTTTCCCCCTTGGGGCACAAACCTGCCCTTGCTGCTTACCACTTGACAGCCAGTCATATAAATAAACTGTGAGCAAATTAATCAGTCTGTCAGTGATTATAATCATTTTTTAAAAAACTTACCATTTCATGTTCATTTAAGTTTGTGGCATTATTGAGATCGTTTTGTGCATGCACATTTTTACCCAGTCTTAAAAATCCCAGTGCCATGTAATTATTTGATTGACCATCCATGACCCTGGGGTTGAACTGGTTTCATCTACTGCACCAATGCAAAATCAGTTTGTAATACATAAGGAAATGAAATTGAAACACCACAGCAACAGTGGCTGGTCAAGGCAGATGGTGGTGAGGCAAGCAGATCCGAGGCTTGGCTTACAGGAGATCACATCTGTTCAATGCAGTATGTTTGTCTGCCAACCTGTTCTCTGTTAAGTTTGCAGCATCCCTATCTTTTGACGTCAGAGAGATTAATTTTACCTTCACCTTGTGACTCTCTCTCTCTCTCTCTCTCTCTTTCCTCGTCCTCCTCCTTTCCCTCTTATAGCCAGATGATGACATTTTGCCTCAAACTATCCACATTCTGTCATCATATGGGGTTACCAATAAATGAAGCACATGTTGGGTCTATACAGAAAAAGGGATAAGACTATATAAATAGAAACAGGCTAGATTCTAGTTGCAGAGGAAGTTTAGCCTCCGGCTCTTTATTTTTCTTCTATTTTGGAGCTCAACTAGATATGACCCACCTATATCTGTTATCAGGATTTCTCTTTTCATCTCTTTAGATCCAAGCCGCTAGGTGTTAGGGATTTTATTGGGGTGTGGCACTGGAGGAACATTTTTTTTCCAGCCTGCAGAACAAATGACAGCATTGGAATAGCAATTTAGATTGGGGAAACAGCATGAAAGAAAGATTTAAAAAATGCTTCCCAAAGGCATTTTTGGGATTTAATTGGAGAAGTCAACTGTTTGGCTCTAAAGATATCTGGGAGATCTAGTATGACCAGGGGAAATATCCTGGGACTAGATGGAGGGCCAGAGGACATGGCAATACCAGCCCAAAGAGGGTTATACCACTTGCAAAGGTGTGGCCTGAAGGCCATTGGCTGGGACATGGCTTAATAATTGGACCTGTGGCTGACCTAATGGAAAGAGGCATCCCATTGGGCTGGAGAGGATGCTGGAGGCAGAGAAGGTCACAGCCTCTCCCCTGGTTCCTGGGCAAACTACAACTCTTAGGCCAGGACTTAAGGGCAGTCATAGGAGCTAGAAAAGTGCATGAGAGGCGAGTCTTTGACAGTATAGGTGAGAATAGGGAACCAGGGGGCTGAAGCAGAGAGAGATGCAACTCTCCCAGGTAAGAGCAACTTGTGGTACTGTTCTCCAGTAAAAGACATGAGTTCCAAATTACCTGGCATTCTTGTGT
The DNA here is from genome assembly GCF_001447785.1 of Gekko japonicus. Lineage (NCBI taxonomy): Eukaryota > Metazoa > Chordata > Lepidosauria > Squamata > Gekkonidae > Gekko > Gekko japonicus. The sequence continues at coordinate 720,038 of NW_015167069.1, forward strand.
TCCTGGGGGTCTATGGAAGGTTGTCCCCTTTCAAGTCTTTTGTGCAACACCCTCCCCCCTCTATGAGAAAGACCCAGAGGCTACATCTGAGATCACAGATTTCCCACATTACATTGAATTGTCCCTTAAATTTATGGTTGCTATCTAGTCCTTTGGGTACGGAAAATAAAGCAGTTGTGGTGGGGGAAAGTACTGTCAAGTTGCAACCAACTTATGCTGATCCCACAGTCTTTTCAAGGCAAGAAACAGAGTTAGTTTGCAATTTCCTGCCTCTGCATAGCAAACCTGGACTTTCTTGGTGGTTTCTCATTCAAGCACTAACCAGGACCAACCCTGGTTAGCTTTTGTGATCTGATGAAATTGGGCCAGCCTGGGCCATCTTCAGGGC
>NW_015167069.1:723321-745997 GCF_001447785.1 Gekko japonicus
ATACTCCTTTTCCTATGCTAAACCAATCAGTTGTTCCATATCCGGTTCTAACTGTTGCTTCTTGACCCTTATACAGGTTTCTCAAGAGACATGTGAGGTGGTCTGGTACTCCCATCTCTTTAAGGACCTGCCATAGTTTGTTGTGATCCACACAGTCAAAGGCTGTGCTCAGCCTAGTGACCCAGTAAAGAAGGGCAGGAAATGAAAAAGAAAGTGAGGACTACAATGGGGATCTGAGAGGGAGAGTTATGCTGGACACCTGGGTGGGGCTGACAGGACCCAGAGTGCCAGGGGATCTGGAGAGGGGCTTTTAGAGAGACAAAAGGAAGGAAGCTTGGTGGCAGGGGCCAGGAGCTGTGTCAGAGCAATATGGAGAAAGTATGTGGGGACCATGAGCCATCGTGAGAATGGAGGGAAAGATTAAGAAAGAGGAAGAGAGAAGAGAGGAGATTGGATTTATACCCCACATTTCACTATCTGGAGGAGTCTCAGAGAGGTTTACAATCCCTTTCTCTCCCCACAACAGACACCCTGTGAGGTAGGTGGGGTTGGGAGATCTCTCTCGAGAACTGCCCTTGAGAGAACAGCTCTGAAAGAATTTGATTGACCCAAGGTCACACCAGTAGCTGCATGTGGAGGAGTGGGGAATCAAACCCGGTTCTCCCGGATTAGAGTCCACGCTCTTAACCACTATATCAAACTGGAGTTAGATTATAGCTTCTGTCCAATCCTGAGCAACACATGTTGTCTCCTTAGTGGTAGAGGTAATTAGATGGAATTATCTGGCCTGATGTGGATGGATAAATCCCAGACCTTATATACCTATTCCCTATCTCAAGGGTTGCCAACCTCCAGATGGTGAGCAAAGAAAGAAAAAAATGCCAAGGACAAACCATCAAGATGGTAAACAAGCTGATAAGCATCATCATCATCGTTGTTGTTGTTATCATCTCAGTGTCTTCAACATTATTCCAAGCCAAATTTGTTGTGTAAGCTATGTTTAGAGTCCCATTTCATTTTTCTAATCTCCAGATGATGGCTGGAGATCTCCTGGTATTACAACTGATCTCGAGGTGACAGAGATCTGTTCACCTGGAGAAAATGGCCTCTTGGGAAGGCAGACTGTATGGCACTGTATCCCATGGAAGTCCCTCCCCTCCCCAAACTCTTCCCTCATCAAGCTCCATCCCCCAAATATCCAGGTATTTCCCAACATAAAGCTGGCAACCCTCCCTATCATTGAGGGTGTGAGTGTCCTGTGATAGCACAATCAAATTAAATCACTTTTTTATCCATCTCCATCTTCAGCTGTATCACTTTCCCCATAAATTACATTTGTATAAAATTAATCTTAAACACCCATATGTTACTTTGACACACCAAAACCTCCACTTAAGAAGCTATCTTATGTAAAGTCAGAACACTGGTCTATAATTCAGTAGCTTCTCATTAATCACACCATCTCTTCATTTTTCCTGCCACAAATGCTTATGTACTTCCACTTCTGCTGTATGATACACTGTTTGTGTCAAGTTCAGGTTAAGCATTAAAAACAATTCATAATGCAAATAGTGAGCGCTTCTCCACATGTTACAAAATCTCTACTTGGAAAGTATTTTTTCCAAAGGTTCAACTCTAGGGATTGGTTGCCCTAGGCAAAACTGGCGAAGCAAATCCACCGTGATAAATGTCTCAAGTTTGGGCTGTTCCTAATATGGAGTTGCCCTGGGCTACTCCCTCCACTGCTTTGATGCTACAGATGGCTGTGAATTTCCACATCAATCCAACCAGACTAAGAAACAAATAAGCTAAAGTAACTCTTCCATTCTCTTTAATCCCAGAGCCTCACTTGCTGTCTTCCTTTGCTATAAAACAAGACAGTGGGAGAGATATGGGGCCTTCCTGTTCTTAAATCAAAATTAAGACAGTAAACACACACACACACACACACAACTATGTCAGATTTCTCTTTGGAAGTTCTGGTCTCAGACACAGATGCACTACAACACAGTTCTAAACAGGGATTGGAATTCTAATGGAATCAAAGCACCAAGATTTTATCATTTGAACCAGGGGTCGTTTCGTAGAAAAAGAGCTAGGGGGACTCATTAGCATAACTCATTAGCATATGCCACACCCCCTGACATCACCGGAAGTGTGTCATAAGGCCACACCCCCTGACATCACCGGAAGTGTGTCATAAGGCCACACCCCCTGACATCACCGGAAGTGTGTCATAAGGCCACACCCCCTGACATCACCGGAAGTGTGTCATAAGGCCACACACCCTGCCCCCAAGGGGCCCGGCGGTGGACCTGCAAGGCCGGCGGGAGTGCAAGGAAGCCCCACGAAGGCACTCCCTGGCCCCAGGCAGGCAGGGGTGGGGAGAGGCAGGGAGGAAGCAACTTACCCTCCCTCTTCTCCTGCCTCCTCCTGGCTGAATGAGGGCCGGAAGCGGGGCGGCTGGAAGCAGGGGGCGGGGCTTCATCATGTGCCCCGCCCCCGTACCTCACCTGGGGGAACGGCTATCCCCTGCGATCCCCCCTGAAATGACCTCTGATTTGAACTGAGAAAAATGAGAGGGACAGTGGGTAGCTAGCTCTTTTAGATTTCTGGAAGGGAGCCTTAGCCCCAACTGACAAATCCAGGCTTTCCCCTTTTGAAAACAAGAAACAGAAACAAACAAGTCCTCAGACTGGCTCCCCCCCCCCCCCCCCCCCCAAAACCCAAGTCCATTGCCAACTGGGGATCCACCAACAGCAGTGGCCGGCTGACCGTTTAGATGAGGATAAACAGTGCCAATTGCACAGATGCAAATGCACTCAGAAGTAGTACCTATTTTAAATTGTGAACAAATAGTTCATGTGAACATATCAGATGCTCAACTTGAATGCAAACGAGGGCATAGTGCATAGGGTAAGCTGGTCTTTTGAGCATGTTATTTGCTAGAATTAGCCGCATCACTACATGATTCTTGGAGTTTCATTTTTTAAAAGCCAGAGAGGGCAGGAGGAGAGAAGAGATGCCTTCAGCAAAAGGACCTTTCTATTAATAGCTGATTGTGGGGATGTTGCCTAGGCCTCCCATAGCAATATTACAGTTTTAGCAGAAGTCTCAAATTTCATAATGAAAAATAAAGCAAGCTGAGAAAGGTGGGAGCAAAAATGAATGAAAAGCAACAAAGAGCTTTACCCATTTTTCAAAAGTACTGTTAGTTTGCGTCATGCACTTAGGTCATCATGATTATCTGAACACTCGCTCTGTGCCTCTCACATAAAACACTCAAGAAAGAGATGCTGAATGATCCACCACATGGTGTAAAGGACTGCAGATGTCTTACAAGCAGTGAGTATGGTTTTTGAAAGGCGTCCCTCCTGGCCAAAGCCTTGGAGAAGATCCAATTCTGCTCTCAAACCAAACAACCATCTGCATCCTTTCTTCTATACAAACAAGGGCTTGTCATGTCTTAGACAGAGGAGGATTTTTTTGTACATAGTACGTGCCACTCCATCAATTTTGCCACAGAGAGCAAAATCCATCAAAAATCAAACACTCATACCACTCAGGGTTGCCAGTTCTGGATTAGGGAATGCCTGGAGATTTGGGGGTGGAGCCTGGGGAGATCAGGGTTTGGGGAGGCAAGAGACCTTAGTGTGGTATAATGCCAGAGTCCCCCCAAAGCATCCATTTTCTACAGAAGACCTGATCTCTGTAGTGTGATTAGTTGTAATTCCAGGCAGGGGTCATTTTGTAGAAAAAGAGCTAGGGGAACTCATTAGCATAACTCATTAGCATATGCCACACCCCCTGACATCAGCGGCCCGTTGGTGGACCTGCAAGGCCAGCGGGAGTGCGAGGAAGCCCCGCCAAGGCCCTCCCTGGCCCCAGGCAGGCAGTGGTGGGGAGAGGCAGGGAGGAAGCAACTTACCCTCCCTCTTCTCCTGCCTCCTCCTGGCTGAATGAGGGCTGGAAGCGGGGCGGCCGGAAGCAGGGGGCGGGGCTTCATCATGTGCCCCACCCCCTGCACCTCACCCGGGGGAACTGCATTCCCCCGCGTCCCCCCCCCCGAAATGACCTCTGATTCCAGGAGGTTTCCAAGGCCGCATATGGACTAGGCAGCCCACATGCAACTCAGCCTGTTTCTGATTTTGATTTTTGGAGAGAGGTTCTGAACCAGGATAAGAAATGTAAGAAGGCTTTGCAAGGCTTTTCCCTTCCATCTCCCTACAGATGACGGTTGAGTCACACAGTGACTCCTCCACTTTTGTGACAAGCAATACCTTTTATTAAGAGTAACCGAATTAACAAAACACAGTGCGCAGGCTTAACTTCACTGGTTTTATCTTCAAAAATTAAATTATGTCCCAATGATTTTCATGATTCTACTCTGGATGTAGAACTGGAATCATCTCTACTTTTTAAAGCTTAATTTACTTCTTAGTTAAGTCTCCCTCTTTAAATATAGAACATTAGTTTAAACTAACATTATCTGGCTCTTAATGTATTTCCACTTTTCTTCAACCTTGAAAAAAAGCTTTCTTTGGTATTTCAGTCTAGGTTTTTAAAGAGTACTGTGCTATTAAATTTGCCACAATAGGAAGAATATTAGCAGAAGCAAAGTTTATGTACTGATAATTGTCTATAGCTATTTTTTTTTAAGACACGGAAAAGAAATCCCAAACCAGAACGAGCTTCCTAACAATCTCGATTTTAATTGTGGACTTAATTCTTTTAGTTCTTTCACTTAGCTATTTAAATTTCCATGTCATTGTCAGTTGAGCAGGTTTTCAGCTTCTGGGTAATATATTAGAAAGGGGCCACAGGGAAAAGCAGCCTGAGGTTACTTTATCTTTTAATGTCTCATTAAGGGCTGTGTGTTGCATATGTAGACCCATTCAATGTCTACAGCATATGAAGAAGAAGAAGAGTTTGGATTTATACCCCGCCCTTCACTACCCAAAGGTATCTCAGAGGATCTTACAAAGTCCTTTCCCTTCCCCTCCCCACAACAGACACCCTGTGAGGTAGGTGGGGCTGAGAGAGCTCTGACAGAAACTGCTCTTTTTCAAGAACAGCTCTTATCAGAGCTATGGCTTGCCCAAGGTCATCCAGCCAGGTGCAAGTGGAGGAGTGGGGAATCAAACCTGGTTCTCCCAGATTAGAGTCCGCACACTTAACCACTACACCAAACTGGCTAAAAATAGCAGCTGCTACAAGTAATACATATCAGTATCACTTAAGAGGCAGTGTGGTGTAGTGGAATGAGGGCCAGACATGGCCAAAGGAGTCTGAGCAGGTGTTGTGGGTCAGTCAGGGGAGAAGGACTCTGAGGAGTCCTGTGTAGCCAGCTCTGAAGCAACAGAAGGTGGCAAACAAGAAGATGAACTGCAGGCTTGTCAGAGTTCACAGCCAACAGCTGATGCAGAGCCACCAGCACCTTCTAGCCCCGTGAAACCCAGGCAGTCATCACCAGCCCTCCAGTTTCACCCACACCTTTGGGAGTGCCAGAGACAAAGGCTTAGAATGGAGCACCAGGAGAGAAGACAATGTGCACATCTCCTGGCCCAATGCCAGTCGCTTGCTGAGGATGAGTAGCTGCAGGGTTACTCCCATGCAGTTGACTGCAAGTAAGAACTTCCAGCAGTTTACCAGTTTAGCAGTTGTAGTTTATGAAGCGAAAGCTCAGATGGTTAGAGAGACAGTAGCGCCATGCTTGAGATGAAACAACAAGAGCATCTTACAGGATGTTTATGAGATTCTATGAGGTGGCAATCAAGGCCGCTAAGAAGCTCAATTATTTAGAACGATTTGGGCTATTACAGTTCTGCCACAGGGCAGACCAAATGTTAGGGAATTGGACATTGGCTGTGAGGCATTTGCAAGCTATTTTGCGGATAAAGTCTTGGCGCTCTGCCATGACCTCCCCGCCACAGTTGATACAATGAGTGAACTTGAGGCCCCTTGCATGCCTTCGATTCCGGCTTTGGATTCTTTCAGCCCGCTCGGTCTGGAGGAAGTCGACAGATTGTTCATGACTGTATGCCCAACCACATGAAATCCTGACCCGTGCCCTTCCTGGCTGATTAAAGCTGGCCACGAGGGGTTTCGAGGTGGCCTAAGGGAGATTATCAACAAGTCCCTCGGGGAGGGACAGTTTCCGGGGGCATGCAAGGATGTGATGGTCTGCCCTCTCCTGAAAAAAACATCATTGGATCCGGCTGAATTGGCCAACTATCGGCCGGTTTCCAATTTGCCCTATGTGGGCAAATTAATTGAGAGGGCGGTGGCGATACAGCTGCAAAGCTTCCCGGATGACACTTCCACATTAGATCCTTTCCAGTCTGGCTTTCACCCAGGACACGGGATTGAGACATCACTGATCACCCTTACTGATGACCTCTGGAGACATCTGAATCAAGGCGGCTCAGCAGTGCTGTTGATGTTAGATCTGTCAGCCATGTTTGACATGGTCGACCACCAGTTGCTGACCTGCCGCCTTGCCCATGTGGGGATACAGGGGCTTGCCTTGCAATGGCTTGCTTCCTTTCTCCAAAGTCAGGGACAAAGGGTGGTGCTAGGGGAACCACAGTCCCGGAGGCACCCTCTTGCGTGTGGAGTACCTCAGGGGGCGATTCTGTCCCCGATGCTCTTCAACATCTATATGCACCCACTTACCCAGATAGTCCGGAGGTATTGGCTGGGGTGTCATCAGTATGCTGATGACACTCAGCTCTATCTGATGTTGGGCAGCCAGTCGGGCTCCAGACTGGAAGATCTGGACTGGGCATTGCACGCTGCGGCTGGTTGGCTCAGGCTGAGTCAGTTGAAGCTAAATCCGGCAAAAATGGAGGTCCTGTGCCTGAGTTGGGGCAGCTCAGGGTTGGGGTTCCCATGCCCAGCCTTCCATGGGGCACCATTGGTGTCTGCATTGGGGGTTAGGAACTTGGGAGTACTCCTGGATCCTTCCTTGACGATGGAGACCCAGGTTGCAGCCATTGCTAAGTCGGCCTTCTACCATCTTCGGCTGGTTCGGCAGTTGGCCTCCTACCTCGATCGCGATGACCTGGCTACAGTGATTCATGCTATGGTCACCTCAAGATTAGACTATTGCAATGCTCTCTACATGGGTCTGCCCTTGTCCCAAATCTGGAGGTTGCAGCTAGTGCAGAATGCCGCGGCCAGGCTACTGATGTGTATCCCTAAACGGGAGCACATCCAGCCTGTGCTGAAGGCACTGCACTGGCTGCCAATAGCGTACCGGATTCACTTCAAGGTGCTGGTACTTACCTTTAAAGCCCTATATGGCCAGGGTCTGACATACCTGAGGGACCACCTTTCTCCATACATACCCCAGAGAGCACTAGGATTGGGGTCGCAACATCTACTAGTCATCCCAGGCCCCAAGGAGGCCAGGCTCACTGCCACCAAGGCCAGAGCGTTTACTGTGGTGGCTCCTTACTGGTGGAATGAGCTCCCGGAGGAGATCAGGGCCCTGTGGGATCTTCTGCAGTTCCGCAGGGCCTGCAAGATACTCTTCCACCAGGCCTTCAATTAGGAGCAATCAACGTTCACTATTAATATCCATGGCATTGGTCTGGCCGTAGTTGAAAGTGAGCCATATTAGCTTGATATGCTGGGAGACCGCTGAGCTGGGTACTTGGATACCACACTGTATGGTACTCCATCTTGAATTAATGACACTGTGAGCACTTTAATTAAAAATTGGTTTGATTATTTTAAATGGTTTAATTGTTTATTTTAAATGTTTTAATTGTTTTATATGCACTTTGTACATTGTGCCAAGTAATGTAAGCCACCCTGAGCCTGCTTGTGGGGAGGGCGGGATAAAAATACTATAAATAAATAAATAAGATACCTATAAAAGCCAGTCAAGGGAGACTGCTCAGTGTGCAAGCAACAAGCCACCACCTGACTCTGCTCCACTCCAGTGACCTTCGGACCAACTTTGGACTTGGATATCGGAACTGCTTGTTCTTGTATACAGCTTTGGTTTGCTAGACCTAGCCTTCTGGACCACACTCTGAACTGGACTCTGCTCTCTGGTAACTGACCTTCTGGACTGAATCTTCTGCATGCCAAGCAGATACAGCCCCTCTGCTGAGATAGATTAGACTGAGAGAGTGTGATTTATTAAAGATCACTCAGCTTCCATGACTGGGTGAGGATTCAAATTTTGGCCTCTCAAACCTAGTCCAGTGCTCTAACCACTACCCAACACTGGTTCTTTTTTTTGGTACAAATAATCACCAGTGACACATATCAGTTCTGTAGTGCTAGGATAAACCACTGTAGTAGTGGTTATTACCATATCAAATTAGGACTAGTGAGACTTGGGTTTAAATCCTCACTTGGATACGAGAGCCAGGTTGGTGTAGTGGTTAGGAGCATGGATTCTAATCTGGGAGAACCAGGTTTGATTCCCAGCTCCTCCACATGCAGCTGCTGGGTGACCTTGAGTATTGCTATGAGGATACAATGGAAGAGGGGTCTCCTTGGAGGAAGGGAAGGGTAAAAATGTAATCCATAGAAATAGAGAAAGTAAATTCAGTTCACTGTCTTGCACCTGAACAGACTATTTCAGACAGGGCTTTGGGAGACTTGAACCATGCCATGATATACAATGGTATGAGCAAGACTTCTCCCATTCTGCTTTTATTGTTTTACAGGCTTGCTCTGTGATTATAATTTACACAGAACCACTTTACAGAGTACAACAATAATTTTTTCTCCCCTGCATTCCATTCCTCCTGGTTTCCAGGATAAGGAGAATGTTGAGAATTAAGATATACTCAGTGTTCTGTACTTTCCCATGCATGTCTGTTTCCTCCTCAGATATCCCAGTGCACGTAGACATATTAATAAGATACCAAAAAAGAAAGAAAAAATTAATGTGATCACACGTATCAAGATTTTTATTGTGCAGTTTTTTACTGGTACATACGTGTGCTTTTGCAGGTACAGCACACAAAAGAACTTCATACAATCATACATACGATCACCCCCAGGTTTCTTTTTTTGCTTTGTTTTAATCAATCTAAAAATATCGTCCTCCGTAGGTTCAGGTGGCTGAGCTGTGGTTTCTGCAAAAATGTGCATCAGTAACATACAGGTGGGAATGAATGGAAGGAACTGATAACAGGTAAATAGTGCATGCATAGTGCTCTGTGAAAAAATCAGGGGAGATGTGGAAATGGAATAATGATAGACTACTAAAGTTCCACTTCAGCAACAAGGCCAAATAATTTGGAACTCTAAATTCCAGGGGAAAAAATGGATGAGGAAAAGTGTGGAGGCATTCTTTACAAAATTCATTGTGGACCACCTCTAGCAGTAGAGTCAGTAGAGTGCTCAAATGCCAAAGTATTCTTATGACTCGGTATAAATATTTTCATGAGGTTCTGTGTTCCGACTCATGTTTATTCCCTCCAGGCAGTGGGTGCAAATTATTTCTTTCCAACTGTGACTTCAAGCTGAGCAATAACTCTGCAGGTCACAAGGGCCACACATACAATTCGGCACTTTGCAAACTTGCCAACTGGCTCAGATACTTAGTATCGAGGAAAGGTTGACAAAGGGTTAGAAAACCTATTGCCAAAAAATACTCTGGGAGACTTTTTTTTTCATTCACTCTATTTTTTATGGAGTCTCATTTACATCACGGTAGCTCCTGACACTGAATTATTTAGCACATGCACATCTTTTGTGCTTAGAGGGAAATCTTGCAGATCAAAGGATGTGTTGACTTTGGAAGGTTGCAGTTGCAATTTGCACAATGCAGGGAGATGAAAGGATCATGGGGGAATATTAGGAGACTCGCCTAATAGGAAATTAGTTGAAATTTTCTTTTCAGTGTTTGCAGTCATCTCGACTCTACATTCATTCATAATGCAGACAGTCTGACACCTCGCTGATTCCCAGATTCTCTCTATGCTCTGATCACACCATTTTCATGCTGGTTCTCAGAATGGGAATTCATTCATTGTCATCCTTCCAATATTGCATCTGCACATCTGTGGCTTTTAAACTATCATTGACCTTTACCACTGTGCCCATGGCGGTGCAACAGGAGGCAACTGGTGAGTTGATACCAATCATTATTGTCACTGACAGGTCTCAGCCTAGGGCCCTTGGAGTGCTGGCAAAGTTGCTGAGGCCTGGCTTTGCTTGCTTCAGGCCACCAGTGGCCCACTAGAGCAGTGGCCCATTGGGGAAATTTCCCTGTTAGTTGAATGGCCAACCTGACCCGGTTTTGAGGAATCAGAAACATTAAAAGCAAAGAGCCATGCGGTCCAGGTGGGGAGCTCTGTCCTTTATTTGAAATCATCACTGACAAGGATTTCAGATTCCATACATTTATTGCCACCCTGAGGACCCTGAGGAGGTAGAAAGGTGGCATAAAACACATTTTAAATAAATAAATCATATAAAGGTCATCTTTGAGAAAGGGCATTTTTAATCAGAGGAACAGCAGGGCTCTGAGAGTTTTGTATGTTCAGCTGCAGAGAGAAGGGCACGTTAAATGTGGTAACTTCAGTTGTTGAATGTGTTGTTTGCAAGGGTTGCAGCATCACTAGGCAATTCCTCCACTATTTATATTTTATTTTTAGGAAGTACATGACATCTGTCAGATATTCTTGTTTTTTTGAAACAATTTTCAATTATGGGAGGCTTCCGAGGTGGGGGGTGGGGTGGTGTTTCCTGACATGACACAGAGGCAGGCAATGAAAAACCACCTCTGAAATGTCTCTTGCCTTAAAAACAAGTTCGTCACCTAATGGTGCATAATGCTAAAAGAGCTAGAACTTTTAGCTACCAGACAGTCGTAGGATCTCCTGGCTATTCTACACACAATGACATATGATAATTATAATTATTATAATTCCTTGACATGCCTTCTTTTAGGATTGTCCATACAACAACAGCTTTGTCATAGGAAGGCCCAGTCCACTGGAATGGCTTACTTGGAAATATTTACAACAGGGGGTGATGGGGTGGAACTATGCTGGGCCCTCAGAGGACAATACTGCTCCTTCTTACCCTAGTTTATGACCTCACCACAAGGGGTACCAGTAGGGCTGTCAACTGTGTGTTGGGAAATACCAGGAGATTTGGCGGTGGAGCCAACAGGGCAGGGGTGGGGAAGGGGAAGGGAAGGGTCTTAGCAGTTTATAATACCACTAGAAATAAGGCCCATTGTGGAAATAAATACAACGGGATCTAGAAAGAGGCTCTGGGAGAGTGCTCTGGCTTTGGGCAAACAGTGTCAGTCTGCTTTTAAAACATGAATCTGGGACCTGCACACCACCAGAATACAGCAGATTCCATATGCAACTGACATTCCAACTGCCTTGCGGGGGGGGGGAGTTTGAGGTGTGGAATGGAGTGAAGTCCAATCAGCTTCCATATGCAAAAGACCAGGTTGTCGCAGCAGTTGTGGTGTGGGCGGGACCCGGGCTTTGCCTTCTGATTGGTGGCGATATATGCTGAGGAGCAGTGCCATCAGCCATACACTAAGGGAGTGCATTTTAGAATTAGAACTTTGGCACCCACTATTCAATTATATATAAGGAGAGATAGAATTCACCCTCCAAATAAACCATTTTTACAGGGGTTACTGAACTCTGTAATCGAGATCAGCTGTAATTCCAGGAGAACTCCAGGCCCCACCTGGGGGCTGGCAACCCTACCACCAACAGCTTCCCTGCTCAGGAAGTGCTAAGTCCTCACAAGAGAGCTATCACCACTCAAGATGACTTCTCTTCTAATAAACAAGACCAAATAACGAATGTTGTCCAACGGCGTCTGCAGAGTGGCGTAAGGATGCTGCTAGCATTAGGAAGGCTTATTTGTCAAAGGGTGTGACTAACATAATAATTTGTGAGGCCTGTTCACAGCTTGCTGGCTATTACTTGAAGTCACAAATCAGAATAACTGTTCAGCTGAAGAAACCAGAAATGCTTCTAAAACCAATGAGCCATTAAATAGTTGACAGTAATCTGCTCGGGAGCCTAGAATTGTTAATTAGGCACCCAAAAATACAAATGGCGAGTGCTCACTGCCATAGGCTGCCACCAACGGGCTTCTGTGCTAATCCAGATCAGGGCATTCTGGTTTAATTCAACAAATTTGGTAGGAATGGCCACTGCCAGTCTTACCCGCCCTGAAGAATTCTTGGCGTTTACTGTGAGGCAACTCAAAGCCTGCTCTGGGGCTTGGCATTTTCTGCTGATCTGCTTCTTTATCAGTGAAGCAAATGTAACAACATGTATCTATCTGCCTTGTGGAGATTTTACAGAGCTTCATTAATTAACATTTGCAAAGTACTTTTAATATAATTGCGGGGGGGGGGGGGCAGCAGCAGAAAAGCATCATTATTAACAGCACCCCAGAGGAGATTCTGTCAAGGAAACACCAATGAGGATACAACTTGAAGCTCAGGTTAATATCGTGTTCCTACACTGTCGTGATGTCTGGAAATATTAGGGGTAGTACTAGTAGATCCTTAGGGAGATATGTATGCCTGTGGCTCATCACTAGATAACTCTGGCAGTTTCAGGGATGGCAACTGGCCAGAAAAAGAAAGAATTCATATAGGCTTTGTGTTCATGAAGATATCAATGTGAAGACTCATTCATAATAGCAAAACTAAAGGTTCTGTGGACATCACCTACAGATAATGTAACAGATTGTGCCTACTCCGGGGACTCCCAAAAATGGGGAATGAAACAGTCTGTAAATTAAAAAAAGGGGTGATGGATCTCATTGATGACCAGGAGTTATGGAATGTTTAGGGACAGTCAAGTGTCAGGTTGGGGGTAAGCCAAATGGAGGGAATTTGGCTACTGAAACTCGTACAAATTTAAATATTCTATGGAGGATTAGAGTTAGGAGACACATGTTGTGAGGTACCCATCTAGGGCTGCCAAACCCTGGATTGAGAAATTCTTGGAGGTTATTTGCAGGGTTAAGCCTGGGGAGGGTGGGGGGTTGTTCCTATGACTCCTCCCACACATCGAAAGGGGCTCCTGGAAGAGTCTCAGCTACCTGCCTCTGGGCTGGTGTCAGGTGCTTAGGTTTCTTCTCATCTGAGTCTCCAGCCTCTTCATGCGGTGCGGAAGAGTCAGTAATCTGATCCATGACAGCCTCCTGCAGAATGTGTTGCAACTGTGTAACCTCAGTGTTATCCAGGTGTGTAGAACTGTGACCAGAGCTGATCTCCAGGAATGACCTACAGCTGGTGAACAAGCTTAATCTAGTCAAAAGCATCCCTGGGCTGGGCATCTCCTTTACCAGCTTTCCTAGGGTAGAACTGTTGGAAAAGGCAATGTCTGGTGAACAGAGAAGAAGACCATGCAGGGTGAAGCAAAAAGACAATTAGGATAGTGAGGTCAGCACTTTCTCTCCTTTTAAGTATCATTAAATGTCTGTCTCCAGATTGCTACTGTCAGGGCAATTTCCCCCTTCTTCTCAGAAGTTCCACACTCAGCCTTACCCTCTCTTGTCAGCTAGAGATGTAGTTAGGAACCTATCTTTGTCTCTCCTCTTTCCTATCAAGTATATTAATTCCTAAATAAACCTTTATCTACTCTATAATCAGGTTGTGCACAGTTGCTGTGTTAATTACTCTGCCAACAAGAACAACTGCAACAACATAGGAGTTGGAGAAAAAGGAAATTCTAAAAGAAAGAGGCACCGGAAAGGGATCTGTTTCAGCTGAAATACTCAAGAAAAGGCAGCCAATATTCCATGGCTTATCCTTTCATTTAAAAAGATGAGTTCCTTTACAACCAATCCACCTTTAATTAAGTGTGGAGGTTAAGTAAATCCCATTCATTTCCCCCACCTTTGCTGATTAGGTAAGGGCTCAGACTGTGAAGTTCTCTCAGGTATATATTGCTAGCATTTTAGCACAGCAGATTCCTATGCAGACTCAGCTGTAATTGCAACATTGGATTGAAGGCTGGCCTCCCCTCTCTTCAAGGTAAGGAAAGGTGATTCACGGACAGAATCATTTCCTGCTTTGCTCATTGTGAATCAGCTCCACTGTTCCATGTCTATGCTTTTGTACTCTCTGTAATTCCCTATCTCTACAGTCTTTGATCTCTACTACCCACAAGCTTTGCTGTATCCCCATACGTGGAAATGGAAACAGATGTCCTACCTCATTCTTTCAACAAGGCCGTAGTTCCTACCTCATTTTTTCAGTTGGATACCTGGCTTCTAATGTATCTCTTCCTTCATCTAGCCCCCTAGCTTGTACCTGGACTAAAGGTATCCAGGGTTGATGAAATGGCCTGCAACATCTCCCTCTGCCTGTTTTGCTAAGGTGGTGGATGAAGACAGGGCATTTATTTAATCACTACTTCCATTCCACAGCCACCAGTAAGAGCTTTTATTTAAACTGCACCTCCAAGTAGGCGGTATTCACTTTACCAAGACCTATAGTGAAGTCCCAGTTTATGGAAAATTAACTTCCAGCCTTATCCTTGGTAAGTGGGAAATAGGCATAAGAGGTTAACAAAATACTTTAGTGAGGGGAGATGAAGATGATTTAAAACATTTCTATCCTGCTTTATCTCCTTGGATTCCAAGTTTATACCACTTAACATCTGATGTAGCAGCATGCATCTTGAATGAATCTTGATCCAGAAGGGAGCCCATATACTTATTTGCCTCAGCAACTTAACTATCTAGGGTTGCGGTCACACGGAACATTAGCCACGTGAGAGAGATGGAAGACAGGCAGATTTTCCGGGCACGATCTCACCGGCACATCTGGGAAGCGTAGCGCTTTCGTGGCACAACCAAGGCTTCCTGCCGAAAACACGCAGCAAAAAACTAGTACCTCGGAGGTGCTAGTTTCCGGAAACCACGGGGCAAGGACGAGCGTCTGATTGCGTTTCCGGTGGACTCCGGTGCCCGCCCATGTCCCCTTGCAAAAAAGTCCCCCCCCAAGTCTCTGTGGATGTGCACACGCACCCAACGGAGCATGCGCATTCATCGTGTACACAAAAAAAGAAAACCAGTTTGCCGCACTGCGCGCTTATTCATTGCGCGCAGGCATGTCCTGTGATCAGCACCTCTCCCTACCCATGGAACCTCCATGGTACCTCCACAGAACCTCCACAGGAGGTCTGATCGCTTAACCGCGCATTAGTTTGCCCAGGGGCAAACAGCCACGCTCCCCCCCCCCCGCAGTTTCCTGCCTGTGTGATCGGAGCCTAGATTCTGTATTGACTGCTACAGATTATGATGTTCTAACACATTCTAAACCATTAACTGTAAAAATTCATAAGTAAATAAAAAAAATACTTACACACACACACAAATCTAACTTTTGAGGTTTCACCAAAAATTTCTCTTCAGCTGAACCCAGTGCATTTCCTCCACTGTCAACTCTTGTTTTTCCTTTCCAGGATTCTAAAAGAGCCTCCCCACTGGGTTACAAATTTCATCAGTCATGTTCAAGTTCTTTCACTTAAACACACACACACAGAGGACTATTATTCCGAATAAGACAACTGAACACTCCTACTAAATATACCTATTAATGGGATCATAAGATGAGCTGAGGGTGGTGTGAATCACTAATTCTATTCATGTTTCCCCCTTTGCTGAAATTCATCTGCTTCTAGTTCTGCAGATAAGCCATTTAGTATTCTTACAGTGCAATCCTATATGGAGTTACTCCATTCCAGGCTCACTTAAATCAATGGCCTTAGACTGGTGTAACTCTGCATAGAATTGCACTGTCAGACTCCTCTAAGTGATCTGCTTTTGTGACAACCAAAATGGGTTGGTGAGTCCCACACCAAACATGCCAACCCAAACCATTTGCAATGCCTGCAACCCATCCCTACACAGCCCCAGTGCACAGAGTCTGCATAGGGATAAGCACCCTTGTGAGGATGTACAATTTGAAAATTGAAGGAAGTGGAAAGTTCTTATACACAGAAGGCACAACCTGCATCACAAATGTCTATACCAGCCTTGTACTTCAGATCATGTGAAGTAACAGTGCTTTCCTAAGAACACTTTCCTGGAAGTAAGACCCATTGACTGGAGAAGCGTAAATGTTGTCCCGATCTTCAAGAAGGGAAAAAATGACGGACCTGTCAGTTTGACATCAATACCTGGGAAAATTCTAGAGCAGATTATTAAACGCTCTGTCTGTGAGCACCTTGAATGAAATGAGTTAATTGGTAGTAGCCAGCATGGGTTTATCAAGAATAAGTCATGCCAGACCAACCTTATCTCCTTTTTTGACAGAGTTACTAAAATGGTTGACTCTGGCAATGCTGTGGATATAGCATTTGCCCCCCAAGACGGAATAACGAGGCAGACACGTTGCTGGGTTCAAAACTTTGGGCCACTTTATTAACTACCATCTTTTTGGAAAACCACGGCAAGGTCACACAACAGCAAACTGCGGTATAGGTTAAGGCCAGGGGTCAGTGACCCCTTCCTTAACTCATGAATTAGGGCGAGCCACCCTGCCCCTGGTGGTAGCCAATATCAGTGGCTCGCACCCGGCCGGCTAACCCTTGTGGGATGACCCCTTAGGCCCGACCCCCGAGCCGCTAGGCTCAAAGGGAGGACCCAAACGGGGTGGTCCCAAAGGCAGTCTGCTTTCCATACCCCGTGCCGCAAGGCACAAGGACTGTACTCGCATGACTCCTTCAACCCAAATACTGGGTATTGGTTGGTGCTCGCCATACCGCAAGTCCTATACCACCTATAACCCCGCCAACGCCAAGGCCAAGCCTCTGCTTAGACCTTAGCGCCCACCGGGAGGCCCAAGGCCCCCCGAATCCCTTGCTGCAGGTCCTCCAGAAAGATGTCAAGGCCCGTATCAGACAGGTGTATACCATCCTGCCGATACAGCTCACCCCGCCCAGCATGGAGGTCGGGGTGCGGCAAAAATATTCCCAGACCACCTTCCAGTATCCTCTGTAACTACCTGTTTGCCTTCCTGCGTGCCCTGTCGATTGCCAACTGACTCACAGCCCCGCGCCAAATTCTACGCGGCACAATTGCCGACCAAATAATGATGGTATCCAGCCATCGCGTGTGAATCAGCTGTAAATCATCCCGGGCCTGCAGGATAAACGCCTTCCCTTTTACTAAACCTAAGTCATTCCCTCCTAAATGTATAACCAAAACTGCAGGCGGAGGGCCGACCTTCTCCTGGAACAACAAATGCAGGAGGCCAGGCCACTGCAAACCCCGGCGCCCACGCCACTCCACAGCCGCCCACTGGCTCAGGCCCAGCTGCGTGCCTATCGGCATCCGTCTAGCTCTGTGCACCGCCCAAAATACAAAACTGTGCCCGCAGATTAAAACCATCTTCACCTCCTGCCGGGCAACCAAACCTAAAACAGAGAGAACAGTTAAACGAGGCATTGAAATTGGACTCAACAAGAAGTGCACTAACGTCTCAACAGTGGACGAACATAGGCCTTATACGCCTTAGACCGCCATCGTCCCAGTCTCTGGATATTGCCAGCTGCATATACCATGGCCGATGCCGTAGAAGCCGCGCCAATTCGAAAAGAATGGGTGCAAAAATGTCTCCCCACTAGGCCCAACCTAGCCAAGGCCTTGCTCGTCACTGACCAAAACTGATGTCTTGTTAATGGTTCCCCATTGCTGTGTCTAAACAGCAAACCAGCACCCATTCCCTGAATCGCAAGATAAGATGCTAAGGCTGCTACCGGGCACAACTGCTTCTCATCGCAGGCACCCATCTCCACCACTGTGCCTCGCCTGTGCTGATCGGTTTTTGAGCACCGCAGCGTAATGGAAACCTTCAAAACTCCAAGCTGCACATCCTGTAACCGCAAAGCCCTGCCTGAAACATCCGCTTTTGATTGCGCAAAATGCGGAAAGCCCCCAAAAAGGCAACCAGCGCAGCTGCATGAAAAAGAGCAGCTTCGAGCTCGGACGAGCAAATCTCCCTCCAAACAGCCTGCAGGCCCCTCAGTATCTCAGGAGAGATGGGCTGTCTAAGGTCACCCTGATGCCCAGCCTCACGTGACCAACCCTCCAACGTTTTTCATACTTGAAAATCCCCTGTCTGGTCCTCCAATCCCCGTGCTCTGCTAGCATAGGCCAATGCTGATAACGAACCTCTGATTGAACTTACTGCCATGCCCTTACCTTTTGCCACCACGCAAAAATGCAATAGATGGTCCAAGGGGATGGGCCAGGAGTCCGGATACCCTACCTCGCTTCTAAATTCCGTAAACTGCAAGACCGCACGGTCATAAGATCTCCTGGTGCTTGGTGCTATGGCTAGGCCTATTGCCCTTCTCACTTCAGCCCTCCAGCCAACCACAGCCCTGTTGGCATCCATACCGGTTCCAAGTCGGCGTCCGGGGCCAGCTGACGAAACCTCTCCATCTGTTTACGAGAGCGTCAGCCACCCCATTGCTCGCCCCCGGCAGCCAAGGGCGATTCTCCACGACAGTTTTCGTGCGTGGCCTGTTGTTGTTTATGGTCACCGTTTGATTAGTGACGCTCACCGGATTAACCGGAATGGGCTCCGTTGAGTCCGAGTCGTCCTCCGACTGCGAAGCCGGGTCCCGGTAGAGGTCCAGGTCATCCTGCTCAGTAGAGCCATCAGGATGCCTGGCAGGGCTCTCCGTATGGGAAATCCTGCCTCTATCTCTGGGCGTATCGGGCTCCTTTTTCCGGAGTGCGGGTTTCGAGCTAGGAGTCGGGCTAACCTCACCGGTAGGGTCGCGTTTGCGATCTAAGAGGTAGTCCGCAGTGGACTGTGCCTTTCTGAGCTCCTCAGTGACCGTAGTCAGAGCAGTCTCGGCTTGGGCGGCTTTCTCCTGTGCGGCTTTACACAAAAGCTTGGTCTCATGGACCTGGTCGGAGAGAGCCTTTTTGTCCATGACTAAATTGACTCGGTCAGTCCTAAGTTGCTGGATCTCATCGTCAGCAATCCTTTGGGACTCACTCAGCTCTTCCTGAGATTCCAGTCTCCTCTGTTCCAACAGACCCTCATAGTGTGCCTTCTGGACATCCAATCTATTGGCGTGTTCAGATCGCTCCTTCTCAAGAGTGATCTGCAACTTTGCCACGTCCTCTCGAGCACGGGTCTCCAGGGACTTTATGTGAGCGGTCTGTTCTTCCCTGAGGATCCTTATCTCAGATTCATGTCCGTTTCCCAGGACTGTTCGCAACTGGGCCAGATCCTCTCTGGCGCGCTCCTCAAGGGAGTTTAAGCGAGCAACCTGTTCATCCCTAAGGATTCTAATCTCGGACTCGTGTCCGGCTCTCATGGATGTCTGCAACTGTGCCCGATCTTCTCGAGCTTGCTCCTCGAGAGACCGTATACGTGCAGCCTGCTCCTCCTTGAGAGTTCGGACCTGGGAATCGTGCGCATTCCCTAGATCCACCACCAGTTTGGCCAAGTCCTCTCGAGCGAGCTCCTCTAGGGACTGTATATGGGCAATCCGTTCTTCCTTAATTAGTCTGATTGTGGATTCGTGTCCAGTTTTCATGAGCACTATTTGTTGGTCCCTCTCACTCAGTTGTGCCGCTTGATCTGCAATGCGATCTTGAGCCGTGCGCAACTGACTTTCCTTTTCGGCCAGTTGAGCCTTCAGAACCTTGGTGTGGTCCTTGAATGCATCCAACTGTTTGGCCGTCTCCTCCAGTTCATGATTGAGGGATCCTACTTGCTCGCGGGCGGACCCTAACTGGTGATCCTTGTCGACTATTTGGTTAAACAGAGCCTCGATATGGCCTTGCGCTGCATCTAGCTGGGCCATCCAGCTAAGCTTCAGTCGTTCCCATGCTTGTCGGGAGGATACCCATCCTAGTCCGAAGAATAGCACAGCTGTGAGAGTATGCCAAAACATTGGCAGCCAAATGGTGGACGAATCCCACCAAGCGGCAGACTCTAGCACATTGTGCACGAACTGTAGGAACGTATCCTGGCCGTGACTGAACATTGGCGACTGTGCACCCATGATTGGTGTGCGGGGGTAGTGCTCACTCGCGGGTATCTTACAGTGGTATCCGGGTGTCCGAGATGGCTCACGCCGGGTCAGCTGCAAGTATAACCTCGGTGACGGCACTAATTCAGGCAAAAGGGTTTACCCTTTGCACGTGTGGATTTTCCGAGTTAAAGAACGCTGTTCTTCCTCACGGGTTATCCAAGAACCGTGGACGGTGTGACCTTTGCGATCGCACCACCCGTTTAGATCTCTGGCAAACAGGCGTACAGAGATCAAGGCTGTACCTGAGGGTATTTCAACCCTAGGTAGCCTGAGTTTCAGGCTTTGCGGATAAGGAAGAGCTACTTCCTTTCCAGGAGCAACCAGAACCTGGACCGTAGTCCTTGAAGGGTGTTGGAATTCCGGGGGGATCAGTCCCGTTTTCCCTTGGCAGACCCAACTGCGCCAGATAGTGAGGTTTTCCCTACTGGAGAACTTAGCTCCTAGGGACGGGACGGCTACAGCGCGCAGCTTGTGCCGATCCCGTGCGAGTTGTCCTCAGCTCGCTTCGGGGGAGGGAGAATATTACGGGCGCAGCCTCTTGGCTGGGCACCGAAGTCGGGGAGCGTTTTAAGGAGACAGGGGTTTATATGTTCCTGCGTGTATGTAGTGCTTGTGCAACTGGGGGTCCCTAACCAGGTCCTCTTCGTAGTCGCGCCTCGGTGTCCACCCACAACGATAGGATCGGAGCGCGAAACCGAGGATGCTCCTGGGTTTAGAGGGAAAGGGGTAGAAATCCCTCCCGCAGTACAGATGCCACTAAAGGCCAAGCACGCAGACGGAAACCTCTCACACTTCCCTACGCTAGAGCGTCCAAACGACCAGATCGTTTCTCCACGTTTTGGGTCCTTCGGAACCGAATGGTTGGGTACCGGTTCCGAGGGGTCCAAAGGTCGCCTCACACGGGGCACCAGATCTGTTATGCCAACTTCTCCAGGAAATTCCTGGAGACCCAATCCAAGTTATCTACCAAGGAAAATTGGGTGTTTGTGGCTGTGCGTAAGTTCTATACCAGTCTATACAGAGGTCGGATGGCGAATGAGACGCTCGGCTATATCCCAGGAAGTGAGACAACACGCTAGTCCTTAAATAAATGTTGTCTTTACTAAAGGTTTTTCATCAGGCATACAAAATCGGAATCATACAAATTCATACAAGCTCCTTAGTTACAATAGTACATTAGAACAATTACAGCATAGAAAATAACAAAAGCATCAAAATGGGGATGACACAATGGGGCACGGCTATACTCATCTGAGGTCCAGCTGAGGAAGAACTCTCCTCCTTGGAACGCTGGGCAGCCGAAATGCAGCAGCTTGTGAACTCCAAGGCACACAGGTAGGACCAGCCAAACCACGTGTGAGCTCTCTGGGTCGCGACTCCGGAGAACTTAAGTAGTAGAGTCACTTGTAGCACCTTAGTGCACTGCTATGGGGAGGGTGGGTTAACCAGAGAGACAAAGGAGAGTTTCTCCTTAAATAAACTCTTTTTGGGGCATGTGCTATCCAGCCATAAACTATCAAACCCGTCCTCTAAACTATCACTACTGGATGAAGAGGGGGTGACGAGGGGATGACGAAGGGGATGACGCTCTCCTAAGGGGTGGTGGCAATATGCAGATCCTACTCCTACATCAAAGGTGCCTTTTGGCAAGGTGTGAATCTTCCGTTCCCATGGACACCTCTTGATTTGCAGATCTGGTTCCTGCTCCAAAGCCATAAACGCTATTGTCTTTAGATCTCCAAACCAGATTAAGGGAGTAGGGTCACTTGCTCTTTCCATTCCAAGAATGCCGGGGTTCGCTGGGGATTTTCCATAACTCTCCAAGTGGGTGCAATGGCGCGGTGTCTTCTCCATCCCAAAGAGTCATGGGATACATTCCAGGGACGCACATGGTCCGTATGTGCAACGGCAGGCCCAGGCCAGCCTATTTCTAGGCAAGCATGAGATGCAGAACAAAGCAACACACAACATACAGCAATCCCTGAATACACAATGCATAGGTATTCATGCTAGAGACACACATAAGCAGCATCACCACTATACAGAAATACAAACATAAGCTCATATCGTTACAAAACAGACTGCCCAATGTCCATCCACTCCCCCGCCCCACTGCAGACCGCAAAGACTTAGGGGGGGTTGCTACGACCCTGGCCCTGTTTGCCCCAACACTCAGCGCCGGGCCGACAGCCCACAAACCGTCCGTTGCGAGGCGGCCCCGCACAGGCCACGCCTCGTTCTCCGCCGCCCGCTCACGCCGCGAGGCCCGAAACTGCCGCTGCCGAAGCTTCCCGGCCCCGAAACGCTGGGCTCAGCTGCCCTCGACGCTCCGCTCACTCCCCTGCAGTCGCGCCGCCGCTCGTGCACGCCCGACGACCGGGCCAATGGTCCTCGTCAGGCAGAAGAGGAGCTCCTAGGGGGAAGTCCCCAATCGAGGCCCCAACTCTCCGAGCCTCCCTGCAGAGCTCCTCGCCAGCCGACGAACCAACCGGGACTGCTGGTGAGGCTGGGAGGGGCCAGCCTTTATTCCCTCTGGCCCCTCCCAACCCGAAAATCCCCGTATGTGCTATTTTGCATGGGGGAACTGCCCGCCTCCTTTCTGGGCGGCAAAAACGTTCCCCGGGCCCACGGCCTAAGCCG
>NW_015167069.1:746049-792539 GCF_001447785.1 Gekko japonicus
TTTCTTAGAGGGGGGACTTCAGTTAGCTGGCTTCCACAGCAGCCCCTGCTGGCTCGTCGGGCTTGCTGCACGTAGGTGATGGGGATTACGTCCTTCCGGCTCCAATCTCTCCAATGATGCCGCGCCGCTGCTGACCTCCGACCAGTCATTGTTCTGGGGGGCCATCCCTTCGCCACTGCTTCTGCTGCTGTTTCGCCGCCATTGTTGTCACCGGTGCTGCTATTTTCTCTCTGGATCCACAGTTCTTCTTAAATGCTAATTTATATTTAGGGAGTAATGCACACACAAAGAATCCCGTTTCCCCCTCCCATTGCCTACCTATCTCATTCAAGAAGAACAAATTTAGAGTCCAGTGGCACCTTTAAGAGCACACGAAAGCTTATACCTTGAATAAGCCTTCCTTGGTCTTAAAGGTGCCAGGTAAAGGTAAAGGTTTCCCTTGCTCAAAAGCCAGTTGAATCCGACTCTAAGGGACGGTGCTTATCTTCGTTTCCAAGCTGAAGAGCCAGCACTGTTTGAAGACATTTCCATGGTCATGTGGCAAGCATGACTAGACGCTGAGGCTCACGGAACGCTGTTACCTTCCCACCGAAGCAGCACCTTTTTATCTACTTGCAATTTCTTGCTTTCGAACTGCTAGGTTGGCAGGAGCTGGAACCGGAGACAGGAGCTCACTCCGTCGTGTGGCACTCGGGTCTCAAACTGCTGAACTACCAACCTGCCGGTCTGCCGGCTGACCTGTAGAAGATGGGCAGATCTATTCTCTCTTGCTCCAGATTGCAAGACTAGATCTAATGGGTGGAAATTACAAGGGAGTCGTTACTGGCTGAATATCAGGAGAAACTTCCTAACTGTAAGAGTGGTTGAGCAGTGGAACAGTCTCCCTCAGGAGGTGGTGGATGCTCCTTTGCTGGACATTTTCAAGCGGAGGCTGGACGACCATCTTTCGGGTATGTTGTAGCGCTATATTTTGGCTATGGTCCTGCAGAGTGCAGGGGGCTGGACTAGATGACCTGCAAGATCCCTTCCAACTCTAATATTCTATGATTCTATGATTCCATGACTTGAGTCTGAAATGATCTGTTTAGGATTGCACTGCAAGATACCTCCTACTGGCACGCACTCATTGCCATCTGCTGGACAGAAAGGGACCCATGCATAGTTTGTGGGGCAGCTTGGGGTGTCCAGCCCTCTAAACCAAAAGCTCCCACACACCTTTAATGGAGCACAGCTACTGCAAGCTCTTCTGGTGCCCCCATAACAAGCTGTTTCCTTTTACTTTGGCTGATGCTTGCTTTAAAAACAATTTCTTTCTAACTCTAGACAACCCAAATATCTGATTATTTAACTGCCAGGCACCATGAATAGAAGAAAGGTTTCCAGCAGAAAAGTCAGGGGGAAAGAGAGGGAGGGAGCCAGTATTGGGAAGGGGGAGGAACAGGGTATCTTAGCACTTCTGTGATGTTTGCCAAGCCCCAGAATTAGTCTATTACTTGGATGTCTGGTCATGTTATCCATCCAGCAGTGAATGTGCTTGAAGGCGACAGGACAGACTAAAGGGCGGGTGAGAACCCAATATCAGCAATCACCCAGCACCGACTGTTACTAAACTGATAGTCAATGATAACAAAACCTGCAGAGGAGAAAGAGATACCACAGGGAAGAGTTGAATGAAATGAACTATGAAGTAAACTATAGATCCCCTGGTGTGGAGAAGCAAACAAGCCTTGACTGAAAGAAAGGATTAAAGAAGAGAGAAATAAAATACAGCTACACATAAGCATTACCTAAGGTATTATACCCTGTATTAACCTTATCATTCTTCATGTTTGCAAAAGCTGATGGGGGGAAGACATCTGAAGGATACAAGAAGGCTGTTGGGAAAACAAGCTGGATGCTGGGAGCACCTTTTTGGCATTGCAAACCATTAAATGCTTACATTGTATTCTAATTCAGAGCCAAATTATGATTTTTTTTTCTTTTTTTTTAAAGCAAACTGGGTCTGGGTTTCCTTGGACCCAGCCTGCTGGAGATCAATGTGTTCACCAGCTACTCATCTTCCACAAATGGCTATTCAACAGTGCTGTGCCTTTGCAGTAGCTGTGGATTTTAATTCCCTTGCCTTGTAGTGGCATTTGCATCTGTGAAGATAATTCTACCCAGGAGCGTAGAGAGTTGGGTGAGTTGCAAAAATGTGCACACCTGAAATAATGTCACTAATATGAATGATAAGATTTTTAAAACAATATGGTGTTCATTCAGAGGTCATTTTGGGGGGGATTGCGGGGGAACGCAGTTCCCCCGGGTGAGGTGCAGGGGGTGGGGCACATGACGAAGCCCCGCCCCCTGCTTCCGGCTGCCCTGCTTCCAGCCCTCATTCAGCCAGGAGGAGGCAGGAGAAGAGGGAGGGTAAGTTGCTTCCTCCCCACCTCTCCCCACCCCTGCCTGCCTGGGGCCAGGGAGGGCCTTGGCGGGGCTTCCTCACACTCCCGCTGGCCTTGCAGGTCCACCGCCGGGCCCCTGATGTCAGGAGGTGTGGCATATGCTAATGAGTTATGCTAATGAGTTCCCCTAGCTCTTTTTCTACGAAATGACCCGTGTTCATTTATAATTACTTGCTGACAGATTAATTTGCTCACTTATCTATTTATTTTAAAATTATATCCCGCCTTTACTCTTGGTTCAAGGGAGCTTACAACTACAATTAAAACATTCCCAGCTAAAACCAAAGGTAAAATAAGCCCCAAATACCTTCTGCCCTTAAAAAATGCATGCTGTTCAAACTCTGTCATGTTCAGGGCTAAGCCTGGTGCTGTTACTCTACCCAGGGCTTCTGGGATATACAAATACTAATATGGAAATACACAGGAGCAAGATCTACAAACCAGTCTGGAGTCAGATATCCAAAGGTTCAGTTCAGGGGTCAGGATACAAGGGTTGAGGGTGTAAGGTCCAGTTCCAAGGCTTGGGAATAGGTGCAGGATACAGGGGCCTGGGACTCACAAGCTTCAGAAGCAAGCACAGATTACTAGAGATAAGTTACAAGGCAGCAGAGTCACGGTATAGTTCTGTTTGCTAAACAGGTCATCACACATAGGGATGGCAAACAAGGTTGCTTCCATGCCAAGACCGATTTCACACAAGAGATGCACCGTGGTTGCACCTCCCTTTGCTCCGCTTCTATTGGTCAATTTCCCACTCGAAGCTGCGGCTTCGCCCGATTTTCCCTGTGGTTTCGTGATCCTCAAAAAACAGGATCACAAAACCGTGGGAAAAATCGGGCGAAGCCACGGGTCAAAATGCGGCCGCATGGCTTCGAGTGGGAAATTGACCAACAGAAGTGGGGCAAAGGGAGGCGCTACCGCGGCGCAGCTCTTGTGTGAAATCAGTCCAAGTCTTGCTTAGCATGTTCTTTTTCTCTTAACCTTTTACTTACTATCCCCTGAGGGCTAGGTGTCACTCCTTACAGTCACTTCACCTTTCTACAGGTGTGGTCTTTTATTGTTTCCCTGTCAAGTGAAGGCTCAGACAGCTAGAGAGACAGTGGTGGCGGGTTTGTGATGAAGCAACAAGAGCATCCTATCGAACGTTTATGAAGTCGTATGAGATGGCAACCAAGGTTGCAAAGAAGGAATTCTACGCAGGCACGATTGCGTCTGCAAGCTCGCGCCCGGCACAATTCTATAGAACGATTCGGTCTTTAACCACCCTGCCACAGAGTAGTCAAAATGTTAGGGAATTGGATATAGGCTGTGAGGCTTTTGCAAGCTATTTTGCAGATAAAGTCTTGTTGCTACGCCACGACCTCCTGGCCACACTTGAGACAGTATGTGAACTCGAGGCCCCATGCACGTCTTCTGGTCCCATTTTGGATTATTTCGGCCCTCTCAGCCTAGAGGAAGTTGACAGATTGATCTCAACTGCACGCCCAACCACATGCAGCCTTGATCCTTGCACATCCTGGCTAATTAAAGCTGGCCGTGAGGGGTTTCAGAGCACCCTTAGGGACATTATCAACAGGTCCCTCTCTGAGGGTCTATTCCCAGGGGCTCTCAAGGAAGCAATTGTCCACCGTCTCTTAAAAAAATCTTGGACCTGGTCGAATTGGTCAACTATCGGCCGGTCTCCAATTTGCCCTATTTGGGCAAATTAATTGAGAAGGCAGTGGTGATACAGTTGCAGAGCTTTCTTGATGACACTTCCATGCTGGATCCCTTCCAGTCCAGCTTCCATCCTGGTCACGGGATGGAGACAGCACTGGTCACCCTCAAAGATGACCTCCGGAGGCATCTGGATTGAGGGGGGATGGTGGTGCTGCTGCTGTTAGCCCTGTCGGCGGCGTTCAACATGGTCGATCATCATCTGCTCGGCCACCAGCTCACCAACATGGGGATTCGGGGGCTGGCCTTCTCTCCTTTCTCCAGGGTTGGGGACAAAGGGTGGCACTTGGGGAGGAGATGTCCTGAAGGCACCCACTAGTTTGTAGTATGCCCCAAGGGGCAGTGCTCT
Organism: Gekko japonicus; assembly: GCF_001447785.1. Lineage (NCBI taxonomy): Eukaryota > Metazoa > Chordata > Lepidosauria > Squamata > Gekkonidae > Gekko > Gekko japonicus. The sequence continues at coordinate 750,559 of NW_015167069.1, forward strand.
CTGCAATGCTATTTAACATCTATATATGCCCCCTTGCCCAGATTGCCAAGAGGCATGAGCTTGGGTGTCATCAATATGCAGATGACACCCACCTCTATCTGTTGTTGGGCGGTCAGTCTGCCTCTACCCCGGAAGATCTGGACTGGGCATTGCAGGACGTGGCAGGATGGCTTAGGTTGAATTGACTGAAATTGAATCCGACGAAGACTGAGGTCCTATGCCTGAATCGGAGCGGCTCGGGGTTAAGGGTCCCTCTTCCAGCTTTCGGTGGGGCACCACTGGTGCCAGCGCCGAGGATCAGGAGTTTGGGAGTGCTCCTGGATGCTTCCTTGACAATGGAGGCCCAGGTAGCAGCCACTGCCAAGACAGCTTTTTACCATCTTTGGCTGATTAGGCAGTTGGTCCCCTTCTTCGAACGCAACGATCTGGCTTCAGTGATCCATGCTATGGTCACCTCGAAGCTAGACTACTTTAATGCTCTCTACATGGGGCTGCCCTTGGGGCAACTCCAGAAGCTGCAGCTGGTGCAAAACGCAGCAGCCAGGCTGTTGATGGGCCTCCCCAGGTGGGAGCACATCCAGTCTGTGCTGAAGTCATTGCACTGGCTGCCAATAGCGTTCTGGATTTGCTTCAAGGTGCTGGTTTTGACCTTTAAAGCCCTAAATGGTTAGGGGCCTGCCTACCTGAGGGACTGCCTTTCCCCGTATGTTCCCCCGAGAGCACTGCAGTCTGGAACACACCACCTGCCCCCCCACCCGGGCCTAGGGTTGCCAGGTTGGCAGTAACTAGGACCAGGGCATTCTCCCTGGTGGCACCAATGCTGTGGAATGAGCTCCCCAATGAGATTAGAGCTCTACAGGACCTCTAGCAGTTCCGTAGAGCCATAAAAATGGAGCTGTTTCACCAAGCGTTCCAATAAAAACTGACTGCTCCAGTGGGGCCGCACTAGTACTTTATTATAGGATACCACTGTATTTATTTACTTAGTCTTATTGTATTTATTGAAATTGTATGAATTGCATTTTATATTTTGTATTTGCTGGTTTTAAACTATGTTGGTTTTAAATTGCTTGTAAGTGACCCTGAGCCGCTTCGGCGGGAGTGCGGGGTAGAAATTTAATAAATAAATAAAATCCTGGTCCTGCAAGGATTCAACTCCAGGAACTAATGCTGACCATTGCTGAGCAGCCAAGTGGGCACTCCTTCATCTCTCTCTTTTTTAATTTTTAATTTGTTTTATAAATACAAAAAATAAACATATAAACCAAGTGTTACAAGCTTACAATTATGCAACCTATATAGTCAACCAAATGACTCTACCAACTATCATAACAGTTTTCAAAAAGCTATCTAGTTTATCACTAAAGTGCCAGAAACTGGGATTCATATTGGGTAGAGTGTACTAAGGGTGTTAGTTTGCCTTTTAGTCTTCTTTATTGTTTGATGATGTGTTCAGACAAATAACCAATTATGATACTGTGGACTAGATGGGATTATTTCATGTCTTGTCAGGTAATCTATTACCAGTTCCCATTTTTGCATAACTTTTGCATGTGACTTAGTTAATTGTGTTTGCGCACTATTATTCTGGTCTCTTATTTTTGCCATTACAAACTGTTTCCATGTTTTATCTTGCCATGCTTTGAGAGTCAGAGGATGTGGTGTTTTCCATGCTGCAGCTATTGCTAATTTCGCAGTTGCAAGCAACGCTGCGGTAATTTCTTTCACCTCATCTCTTACTGTATCGTCCCATTTGTTCATTAATACAACATCCGGATTGCAGGAGATCTTCTGTGAGGTTATCTCATTTATACTCATTGACACTTCCATCCAAAACTTAAGAATCCTTGGGCAGCTCCACCAGCAGTGTAAATAAGAGCCCTCTTGGCCACATTTCTTCCAACATGACGGGTTGTCCTGACGACGGGACTCCCACCCCCACCCCCCACGGCAGGGAACAAAGCCGGGATGCCCACCCCCCCTCCACGACAAGGAACGAAGCTGGAGCTCCCACCACCCCCGCGTCCAAGGAAGACGTTGGGATTCCCTCCTTCCGCGGCAGGGAGTGAAGCCGGGACTCCCACCCCCCGCGGCAGGGAAGACAGCCAGGACATCCACACACACCCCCCACAGGGCTTGAGGGACACACCACGAGTCCCCCAGCACTCACCCAGGCGGGAGGACGAGGCGGGAGGGAGAGATATTGGTACCAAGGCGTCTGTGATCCCAAAATTTGATCAAAAAACTGTTTGTCATATATTTGCCCTTGGTGAACTATGTTGATGGGCCGGTTTATGTGTTCTTTTGTCCAGACCATGAACTCATTGTCTTTCATCCCAGGAGGATACCAGCTTTGATGCGTATATGGTGAGAGTTGAGATATCCTGTTTGGAAGAAGCCTCTTTTTTAATCACATAATTTGATCGCTGAATTTAATAGGATGTTATTTTTAATGTTTTTGGGTCTAAGGTTTGGCTTTATCAAAAAAACTTCTTGTTAGGTTAAAAGGTGTAGTATAAGACTCTTCAATTTGCATCCAAAGTGTTTGGTGACTTGTTTGTAACATTTGAATTACTTGAGACAATACCGTTGCTTGGTAGTAACATCTTAGTGAAGGTAGATCAAGACCTCCAAAACTTGACGGTCTGTAAAGCATATTTTGAGTTATCCTAGATTTTTCCCCCTCCCACAGAAATCTTGTCAGGGAATTCTGCCATATAAGCAGATCTTTGTTGTTAATAGTGATGGGCAGAGTTCGGAATAGGAAAAGGAATTTCGGTAAGATGAAGCTCTTGATTAGGTGAATCCTATCGACCAAAGTCAGTCGGAGTGTGCTCCATTTTGAGATCTCTATTTTAATGTTTTCATATATTTTGTGAAAGTTTTGTGTTGTCAGATCTTTGAGTTTTAGTGGGATGTACACTCCTAGATGTCTCCAGTGTGCTGTAATCCATTGGAAGTTGAAGTTTCTTTTAATTCTTACTACAGTGGTTTGTTCAAGATTTATCAGATAGATTTCTGATTTGGAATGATTAATCTGCAGGCCAGATATCTTCGCAAAGGAAGTCATCTCTTTTGAGCCACCAAGTGCTCTTTTCTTCTTCTATACTCTGCTGGCTCAGGATAAGCTGGGGGGAAGCTGGCCTCTGTGGAATCTATTTCTCCTCCTGGAATATCGAGCAGCCCTGCCATGACTGAGAAGTATTCTCACTTCCTGATACTTCTCCCATTGGGACTGCCACTGGACCTGGCTGCTCAGGTGGGGATTCCATTGGCGTGGGGCCTGATTCTTCAGATTCCTCCTCATCAAACCCCCTCCAATGCCCTGGAGAACAGGCAGGTCTTGCAGTACCTCCTGGGTATCTCCAAGGAGGGAGCCCTTCTCACCAATTCAGGAAGTACATTCCACAGAGCTCAAGCCTTGATGGAAAAGGCCTGGGCTCTGGTCAGTGTCAGGCAGGTCACCCTAAGTTGTCCGATAGCCAACAGATCACTGCCAGTTGATTGTACCTGGAGCACAGGGACATATGGAAAGGGGTGGTCATTCCAATATGTGGGTCCTTGGTTGTGAAGGGCTTTAAAGGTCATAACCAGCACCTTGAATTGAACTCAGAAACAGAATGGCAGTCAATGAAGCTGTATCAAAATGGGCAACATATATTCCCTGCCACTAGCCTCTGACAGCAGTCAGGCTGCTGCATTCTGGGCCAGTTGTAGTTTCCAGGTTGCCTTCAAGGAACCCCCGTATAAGGTGTGTTGCAATAAGCTAACCATGAGGCTACAAAAGCATGGGTAAGTGTGGCCAGATCACTGAGTCCAGGTAAAGGGAAAGTTGGTGAGTCAGATGCATCTGATGGAAGGTACTCCTGGTTGCCATGCCAACCTGCTTCTGAATGCGCAAATATTCCCCCAAATGTTTAAGGTTGCTGTTCAAGAAAATTTGCAGGGAAAATTGTGATTTAAATAGAAGGGTGATTGTACACAAATGGAATAGGAAGGAAGCCCACAGTATCTGGAGATCGGATCAGTCTTCTCAGCCTCAATTACTTAGATACATACCTCACAGCAGTGTCTGACAACTTCCAGTATAGGTGAATGCATGCACAAATTTTCCTTAATTAGTCCCATTGAGTTTATTTCAAGTAGCTATCTCAGCTAGCATCATTTGTTGCTCATCGTGGCCATGTATGCCTGGAGGAAGGAACAACTAACAGTGCAATCCTAAAAGGCAAGAGACATTTCAAGGCAAAAGATGTTCAGCAGTAGTTTGCCATTGCCTGCCTCTGCATCACAACCCTAGTATTCCTTGGAGGTCTTCCATCCAAATACTACCCAAGACCAACCCTGCTTAACTTCTGAGATATGACAAGATCAGGCTACCCTGGGCTATCCAGGTCAGGGCTAAATGGTTTGTTCTGCTTTCTGGGATCAAATCCAGGTCACAAGAATGGGAATCTTGCATGATACCACTACACCAGCAGGGAAGATACACCAGCAACATGAATAAAATAGAGTTACACCCTACTAAACCTATTGAAGTCAGTGGGCTTCTACTGTCGTGGGCCAGCCTGCTTTAGCTGAAGAGCACTCAGCTGATGCTGATAACATCCCTGTCAACACCTCTGAGACTCAACCAGCTGATGCTGTGAATGACCCTGAGACAGCAGAGGCAGGTCCTAGTGCCCCAATTGCTGAGGACACCAGGCACTCCAGCCCCATGAGCACTGGGAATATGGAAGAGGCAACCCGGAGAGGTGGCTCCTCAACAACCGAAGATCATTGGGAAACTTCACAGGCTGCCTCGCCTCCCCTTTCCCCAGAGCCAGGGGAATGCAGGAGGAGGCGGGCATGCTTGGAGCTCCTCGAGAGGAGGTGGAGTGTGCATCTTGCCGCCCGGTGACTGCCAGATTAAGAGGAACACCTGGGGTTAGTGGATAGCTCTCTCGCAAGCAATGAGACCCAGCTGAGAGCTGCCGATAAAGGACGGGGCTTCAGAGGGGGAAGGCGTGGAAGAAACTTGTCACCTTCCTGGAGACACACGGCCACATCAGCCGGACCTGTTTCTGGCTGCTACTCCTGAACCTTTGGCTTTGACCCCAGACCTGCTTGACTGTACCTCTTGGACCTGCTCGGACTCTGCTTCTTGGACCCTCAGCTGGCTTCCCTTGTGTATGACTCTTGGGCTGAACTCTTGACTTACGCTTCTGGGTAGTGATTCTGTCTCATTCCCTTGGTCTCAGCTGAGTCTGCTCTGACCCAGGACATCTACTTAGAGCTGCTATGTATGTTTGTTCATCGCTCTACTTAGAACTGCCCTGTAAGTCTATCCAAATCACACTTTCCCCTTGCAGCATCTGACATCCAGACCTGAAGCTAGTTCATAGACAGGAATAAAGGAACAGATATAATTAACCAGCACCAATCTAATGTTTCTAACACTGGTTGACTTAATCTCATCAGTTGTCTATTTTTGATAGAAAATTTGTCTTGATTTCATGGTGACTGTTCAGGAAAAAGTCACAATTTTTCATGGTTATTTGTATTTCATGGGCTTGATGGAAGGTTGTGGCAATGATTTGATTAGGATTCCCTAATAATGTTATGGCGTTCCCCCCCCCCTATAAACAGAAAACAGGTTTTGTTAGTATCAAAAAGAGTCCAATTACTGTAATTTCCTTTCAATCAGCTTAGTGAATTCAGTGTTGATAGGAAAGTGACAGAATGATCATTAGGTATATAAATGAGAAGGTTGGAGCTTTGCTATACATTATATTTCTGTCCTCCATTTTCCCAAGCTACATTAATTTTATCCTTCACAAATTCTAAGATGTCTGTACAAGAGAAATACCCTGTTGCTACTCCTGCACAGATTTTGTTTTATGTCTGTATGGTTACTTACAGCCAGGACTTTGTATATATATGTATACATTAAGGGAGGGCAAAATTTGGTCTTAGATGCAGAGTTCAGCATCCAAGATCTCACTCAACTAAGAATCTCAGGTTTTAAAATCGCAAGCTTCTAGACCTTTTCTGCAACAAAAGGTTTTTAACTGTATGGACAACACAAGTTCTGTTGGCAGAGTTTAAATATTCAAACGAAGTGGAGAACTGACTGTTTAGAGAAAAGAAGTAGGTTTATTTAAATAAGAACAAACTGTTATAAAACATAGAAGTGGGAGAGCCTTAACTGTCTAACCTAACTGCTGAAGGAGGAAAAACAAGAAGGATGCTCTGCAGAAGCAGGAAGTCTCTAGAAGAGCCAATCAGGAGACAGCAAGGATATAAATTTAAATTGTGGGCAGTCCCTAATCAAGCTATGCTAACTACCAGTACTTCTGCTGTTCCCCTCTAGGGTAATCTTTTTCATAAGGCTGCACTATAGACCGTTTATATGCCAACATATTCAAATCTCAGAAGCCAGGAAAATGTCCCAGTGAGATTCCCAGTGGTTGAAGGTTCAGTGTTCAGCCTAATTCCTTGTTCTGCCCCATAATGAGAAGCACTTTCTCTTAGTTTGCATACTTTACACAGATCCATGACTGGATCCTCCCAGTGACCTTTAGAGCTCAGTTATAGTTCTGCAGGGCCTTGATTCAGATCAAGGCTATATGAGGAGGGGAGAAGTGGTTTAATGCTTTCACCTATGCATACTTTTACGAAGCAAAACTCCTCAGCACAGTTATAGCCTTTTAGAGAAATAAAGACAGGCTGAAAATTGGGTATCAATTTTTCCCTCCTCTCTAAAGAACTAACAACAGTGTGGGGTTGCTGGATATTATTAGCAAAACTATAGGTAGATGGAAGGGTTAAATCTCTTCTGCAATGCCAATACAACTGAACTGTGGCTAACATGACTGTAATTTGCCTTTAAAATACCCCCAATGGAGATCAATAATTTCTGTCATGTGTAGTTTGAACCTTAATCAACATCCCCTTTCAGATTTTTTTCTCATTTGCTGCAAAATCAAAACCTCAGTGGTTCCGTCTGCTGCAATCCAAATTTCAATATAAACTGAACTAAAAAGTCATTCCTGAAAATATAAATGTCTCTCTTAATTTCCATTCTCCCTCTTTGTCTTCTAAATACTTTTTTTAAAGCAAGGATGAGGTTTTCAAGTGACACTAACATATGTGTACCAAAAGGAAACGAAAAATGAGTTTAAATCAAACTCTTGGAGAGTTTCCCCTTTAAAAAAAATCCATAGCTGTATAAAAAGCAGAACAGATGGACAAGCAGATCTTTTGGGACTGGCAGCCGGCAGCACATTAAAAGAGGAGCCGACTCACAGCCATTGGGGAGGGGCTGTGGCAGTGGTAAAGCCTCTGCTTGGCATGCAGAAGGTCCTGGGTTCAGTCCTCAGCATCTCCAGTCAAAATCACCAGGCAGTAGGTGATGTGAAAGACCTCTCTGCCTGAGACCCTGGAGAGCTGCTGCCAGTCTGAGTAGCCAGTACTGACTTTGATGGACTAAGGGTCTGGTTCCATATAAGGCAGCTTCGTATGTGCTGGGAGGGGCTGTGGCTCATCTGCTTCGCATGTAGAAGGTCCCAGGTTCAATCCCCGGCATCTCCAGTTAAAAGGGCAGGGCAGTAGGTGATGTGAAAGACTCCTGCCTGAGACCCTGGAGGGCTGCTGCCAGCCTGTGTAGACAATACTGACTTTGATGGAGCAAGGGTCTGGTTCAGTAGAAGGCAGCTTCAGGTGTAAGACTGGCCTTGCACATTAAGCAAAGTGGTCTGGTGTGCTGCTGTTTGGCACACGTGCCGGGAGTTGTCTGCACCTGCCATAGAGCCATGGTAGAGTTCGTGCTGTGCTTTAGTAGAAGGTTCGCCCCCTGGCTCCGCCTGAGGCCCTTGACTGCCAATCAGAGTGATGCTGGGCTGCATAGCACCATTTTCTCTTATCCTGCCATTTCTCCAGAGGATGGGAGCATGGAGTGCAGTAAGTTTCCATGCACCCCCTAGTGTTACCGGATGTAGGTTCAGCTGAAAGTTATGCCCTCCGACTTTTAGCTGCCCAATGAAGTTATCAAATGGAGGATAGGACACAAAAGCCTGGACTCAGTTTCCCAAGGATGACCCCTCCCCCACCAGCTTTTATTGTTGTTTTTTAATGCAAATCATTTTGAGAACACTCAGGGCTGAAAAGCTTTACAATGAATAAATAAAATCATGTCATGAAAGCAAGCCCTACCTATATTAACTGAGACCTCAATGAAGTCTTCCTTTGCTTTAAGAACAACTGTAAATTTTAGAATGCCTGAATAAATGACTTTCCTAGTGAGGATTGATCTGTTAATGCGGACAATTTAAAATACGAAGAGAATACAGAGGTTGTTGCAGAAAGTGGAAATATCCATTGTGCTGCTCCATCAAATCTTGAATCAAGCAACATCCTCAAACATTTGGAAAAAATATTGCTATTGACTGAGTGTTCAGAACTGGATTGCTGAGAACTTTAAGTTGTATGTAGGAGTATGGTAACAGTCCAAAATGATGCTGTGAAATTTTGACCCTGTACAGCACCTAGGAAATCTAGGAAGAGTGTAGGAAAATCAGGCATGCTATTAAAGTCGATGTCAATGTGACTGGTGGCAAGACTTGCCTGGACTGAAGACTTACCAAGGCCTCTTGCCAAGTCACCACAATTTTGCTGTTCAACATTAAACTTGATCATCATGATAAAGAGTCTTACGGCTGCATGGTAGCTGCCTCTGCCTTGACAGATCAGCTTCAGACATCTTCGTGCCTATGCAGTTGATAGCTTCTGTCATGATTGTGAGAACTGACTGCAAGGTCCGGAGTACCAGCTGGTGGGACCACAGTTCCCAGGGGGAACTGCAAGATCATGCCCATGTGTATTGTTCAGGGTCATAACAGTTAGGCAGCTATACTGGATATGCTATCATAAGGAATGTACATGCCAGAGGAGTAGGTCTCAGCATAAACTATCAAATGTTATTCGTCCCTATAGCAACATACCTTTTAAGGAAGCAGCACTGTCAGGCATAATTGCCATGTGGGGTGGGGTGACAGCTGTGAAAAAGCAGAATATGATCACGCATGGAGTGCCCCCCCCCCGCTGAGTTGTTCAGATACAAACAGTCCATTAAACATTTGGCTCCAGTTATTTGCTACCCATGAGAAGGATGTGAGCAGAACCAGTGGAGTATCTGAGCATTCCTGAAGAAAATGTCCTTATAGTAGTTTTCGATTTTGTTTGCTATGGATGGGGAAGATGAAGTTTATTTAAAATTTAGGGATGGGCACAAACCAGCTCATGAACTAAAGTTTGTGATGAATTTTGAGCAGTTCATGGTTTGCTAACTGAAGTTTATGGCAGGTCAACCAGCATGAACTTTCTATGAACTTTCAAGCTGTTCATGGTGAATTGTGGTGCTTTGTTAACAGATACATTTCCAGACGGTCTCCATGTCAAGAAAATGTTTACCAAACTTCAAAGCAATGGGGGGGGATCTCCAGGCTTGGGAACACCAATAGGTTCCATGTGTGTTTGATGTTTGTAGCTTGCCCTTTTGAACTTGCACCTGATATACCCCAAAAGCATTTTCCTGGGGGCATTTTCTTTGGGGAGCCATAACTCAGACCCCTGAAGTCCAATCTGTACATAACTTAGAGGGCATGTAGAGAAGCATCAGGGAGAGATCCTTCACAAGTTTAATGCCTTGATATTATAACTGGTCTGTTCTATACACTCCTTAACCTCCTGAACCTGCTCCTGCCATTTCCCCAGAAGATACTTCCCGGGGGGCACCTTCTTTGTGGACCCTGTAACTCCAATCCTCACCAAATGTGGAGGGCAGGTAGAGGAGAGTCAGCTAGAGGTCCCCTGTGGTTTGGTTTCTCTAGCACACCAGGGGGGCATTCTACCACATCACAAATCTCACAAACCAGTTTGTTTGGCTGCTAAAAGTTCATGTCAATTTGTGGTTTGTGAACCAGGCATGCCACAAACTGAACTGCATGTTCCTGGTTTGTGCCCATCCCTATATGATGTTCTAAACAGCTTTGTTCATGTGTGTTCTTACCACTGCTTCTTAAGAAGTCCTTGGTATGCATAGGAAGACATTGCATTGCTTGGAGAACATTTATGGTGGCTTGTGTGCATCACAGATCATGATGCTTTACCCCATGATTCTAAGCATGCACCAAACTGGGAAACTGAAGTCACACATGATGTGCATACCAAGGACTGATCAGCTTACTGCGCACACAAATGTGTACATGTCAATTTCAGCACCGTAATGTGCAAGGTCCCCATCCATAGAAAAACAAACAAACAAACAAACTTTTGCTTTACAGTATACTGTGTCTCAAAAACTACATTATTTGGTTCTGTTGCAGTGACACCATGCAGAAAAAACTGAGAGGCGTTAACAGGCATCACCAGCAATTGACCATTTGACCACCCTTTCTCATCACAAATCATAGTTCAGACAATGTGGTGCTCAACATTTTGGAGGTCAAGAAAGAGAATCTTTTGTCCACGTGTCTTAAAAAGTAGGGCTTGTTGAAAACCAACTGCTTGCCAAAGGTGAGGTGAGACTATTAAGTGTTTCTGAACAGAACAGCACATGATCAGAACACTCTTTGAAGAGTTCCCTGTTCATCGAAAGGTTTATTAAAGACACCACCACAAATCTGAACATCAGACTCCAGAAAGCACAGGTTGTGACCCTTGAAAAGCACCAAGTGCCACAAGTAATATTTTCACCCATCAAAATGAGGGAACAGGATGGGCACAGGATGTTCCCTCATGTTACAGGCCCCAGAGTACAGAGAGACCAATAAATTACCACTGAAATGCTAAGGGCAGGTAAGGGTTAGAAACAAATTACTATTCCTTGACCATTAAATGTCTGTCCAAAACTGAAAGGCTTTTCATGTAAGTCTGGAAGATAACTTAAGCTGGGACTGTGCTAGAATTCTAGGGGAAAGTCCACAGATCAACCTTGTAGCCTTTAATGTTAGTTCTTCTGTCCTAAAGGTCCACTGAAGGTCATAATGATATAACTGGATAGGTCAGATGGGTGGAATTTAGAGTACTACCAGTTTTAGGAAAATCAGCTGACATCAATACTTGTGCTAGACACTGATATTTGTCATCAAGACTGATATTCTGTGCCCAACACATGTAAAGTAAGGCAAATCCATAGTTGATAAACTTATTTAATGTTATTTAAGCACTTTATTTCCCAGGGTACATGAAATCTACTGCCTCTTGCATGCAACTTGGCTAACTGGCTAGGGATACAGCAAATCTTGCTGCAAATGTGTTCAAGAATCAGACTTACCGTGTTTGAAGGTGCTGGTCAGATGACAGCTGATCACCTGGCGTATTCAATTTGTGCCAAAGAACCATGAATGCCTAGCGAACAGATTTGCTTTCAGCTTCGTGCAGAGATGCTGCCAGCTCAAACTGATTGGATGCCATTCGCATCACTAGGGACCACAGGGAGGAACATGGAAGTGCAGGATTTTATTAAAGCACAGCATTTATTTATGACTGATTTATATGATTTGTGACTGATTCAATTATCTGTCTAAACTATTGCCTGCTGTGCAGAAAAGTTATGCAGCAAGGACAGAGGTAGTAAAACTTAATTGGGCTGATTGCATCATACTGCATGGTTAGAAAGCAATACAGTGAAGCAAACTGCCAAACTGCTGTGAACATGCTGATGAACAGTTAGGGTTGCCAGGTCTCTCCTGGCAACTGGGGGATGGGGGGGCTTACCTGGATAAAGAGAAAGACCCAGGTGTCATCGCCAGTGTCACACAGGAAGTGATGTCATAATACAAGCCAGTTTCTATCACAGAGTTTGTCAAGTATTGACTCAACGCCGTAGGAAGAAGTGATTTCAGCTTTATTTAACAACAGGAACTTCAGAAGAACACACAACAACAAACAGTGGAGCATAACTCCCTTTTAAACAATCCCGGGCTGGTGTAGCCACGCCCAGGAATAGTTAAGGACCAATAGTATTCTTACAATAAAGTCCAATCAGGTCTGTTCCCTCCAGCACAGTTCTCCAGCTTTGATTGGTTATAATTTACCTTTAAATGAAAAATGGAAAAGAACTGTGACAATTTAGCGCTTAATAATATATTCATAAATCATAATATACGATAACAGAAATGTAAATAGAAATAGTGAATGTAGTAGACGGTGGTCTCCGGAATGATGTGCCGTTTCGAAGATGATCTTCTTCTGAACAAGGAGGTGTACATAAACTGTCCTTCAACAATTCATATATCTTGGTGATGTATTGACAATATACTGTAGATTCACTTCATCATAAAGCTATGCTTACAGCTATGTTCTTCAATGGGCTAGGGTTGCTGAATGCCCATTGAAGAACATAGCTGTAAGCATAGCTTTATGATGAAGTGAATCTACAGTATATTGTCAATACATCACCAAGAGATATGAATTGTTGAAGGACAGTTTATGTACACCTCCTTGTTCAGAAGAAGATCATCTTCGAAACGGCACATCATTCCGGAGACCACTGTCTACTACATTCACTATTTCTATTTACATTTCTGTTATCGTATATTATGATTTATGAATATATTATTAAGCGCTAAATTGTCACAGTTCTTTTCCATTTTTCATTTGTCTCATTACTGTGCCCATTCTTGTAACTATTTACTGCCTATAATTTACCTTTAGCCAATAGGATTGTTCCAGCTTAGAATCCTGGCTGAAACTCAAGCTTAACATTGCATTTAATACAGTGAAAACATAACAGAGTTTTTGCCCAAGTATCACTGGATGTCACTGGTGTGATTATGTCACTTCCTGTGCAATGCCAGTGAGATGGCCTGAATCTCTTTCTCCAGGTAAGTCCCCCTGCTGCACAGCTGATCAGAAGCTGGGAGGTAGGGCTCAGTGGTGGGGGACCCTTGCCTCCACCAGGGGGTCTGGCAACCCTATAAACAGTCAAACTGATAATCAAATATCTGTTCTGCAAACAGGACATGAGCCAAACTGGCAGGTGTTTGAGCATGCCTATAACTGGCCCATATTTGTCTCTTCCTCCTCCTGGCATTAATTGCTTTTGACTGGAATTTTCTTCTAAATTTTCTTCTACTACTTCATATACATGCTATCAGGTTTTTTTGGTGTTGGAGATATCCCTTTTTTTTGGGGGGGGGGTTTCTCTTGTGCAGATTTCCCCAGTTTCTGGTTGGTCGTCTTGCAAGATTTCCACTTCATACTCTTACAGGAAAAGGCAAAGACAAAAGTGGCAAATTTTATGGATAATTACTGACCTTTTTGAAGTATGTCTTGTTACCGTTTATCAAAATTAGCTGTTTGTATTTGCATGACAGTTGAATTGTTCTGACTGTCTCCCCATTTAAAGATCTTTAATTCTGAAATCCTCCATCCCATTCTGGACTTGCATGCCTCTGGAGCATGTATATAACTGCTGTTGTGGTTTTTAATAGTAACTTCACTTCCTTTGTTAGAAAAGGTGATTTAATAAGTAGTTACCATTTTTTCTGCTGTTTGAGATCCACCCCCACCTTTTACAGCAGCAATGATTGCCTACATAGGTAAAGAAGAATGAACCGAGAGCCAGAAGAGCACACAACCCAATGCTAGAGTTGTGAGTGTGAATGATATCCAGCTGAACTGAGATTGCCCAACACCAGTTCACTGGCCCAGTTGCCATAATATTATTGTTCTCTGCTCTGTCTCAAGGAAATAAAAAGAAAACAGAAGGAACTGGCTGGACCATTCAGTGAGCCATTGAATAGAAGAAGTGCACACAAAGCTAGAATGATGTTCCAGCTCAAGTTGACAAAGAAAATCATTGTTTCAGAATGCTTGGAGAGATTCAGAAAAGGCACTCAACTGAGAAATGTGCAATGGGAAGGAAAGCAGTTCATCAAGACTGAATACAAGCAAGAGCCATTTGTAAATATAGTACAATGTCTGCATCCAAGCAGGATTATTTGCAGCATTAAGGAAATGCACGAGTACAAGGACCAAATTAGACATGACTGCATCCTCGGATCCAATGTTGTGTATTCCACTGCCATGTTAAAGCCTGATGATGTGATTTAAAAAAGCTGCAAAGGCTCGGATCTGATAGGGTCCACAGCATGGTGGAGTGAGGCATGCTTGTTTTCCCCCAATGCCTTTTCAAGTGCCAAAATAGCACCACCACCCCTGCAACTGTTTCAGTACTTTAAAAGGCACTGAGGAAGAACAGGAGCACCTCACCCCATCATGCTGCAATCTCTATCATCCTCACATCATTTTAAAATTACCTCATTAGGGTTTAAAATAGCAGCAGCATCCACTGGTCCGATCCATGGATGCCATCACATCTAGTTTGGCCCTGAGACTTGATTTCTGGCATCTTGCTGTCTGATTTTATTTTCCTAGGAAGGGAGGGCAAGCAATTCATTAAACCAGAAGAGTTCCTGATTAGCAGGATCACTAGCATTTTTGTGCTCAGAGTTCCCACCAGCTCATTGCACCATTTCAGTACCTTTGAAAATTGACTAACTATGTACATGTACTTATGTTATGCTCAAGTTCTCCCTGGCTCTTCTGTCTATGGTTGCGGTCACACGCGCCAGAGGGGGGGGGAGTGAGGCTAATTCATCTGGAGGAATTTGACCCGCAGTTGCACGATCACACCTCCCTTTGAAGCTGCAGGCACAGTCCGTCAGTGTGTGATCAGATGCAACTGCAGGTGAGCCGGGGTTTTCTTGTGCCTTCCCCCCCACCCATGTGCTAAAATGAGGGGTCGATGAATCACACCTCCGCACCAAGGGCTCCCTATGGAGTTTGTGATGGTGTGCATACTAGGGTTGCCAAGTCTTTTTGACTCACCGGCGGGGGAGCGTCTTCTCGATCCGGGAGTTGCATCGAGGCGCGCGCCACCAGAACATCACAGGAAGTGACGCACGATGCAGGGCACGTTGGGGGTGTGGCCCAGATCATCGGGGGGAAACCATATAGTTTCCCCCCAACAATCTGGGCCATGCCCCCAATGTGTTTTACGTCATGCGTCACCTCTGGTGACGCAGCCTCGGGGGGCGGAGTCCCCCCCCGGGCCCGATTTCACTGCGGCGGGAATCGGGCCTCCCAAGCGGGGGTTTCCCCACCCCCACTTGGCAGCCCTAGTGCATACTGAGAAGTGGGAAAAACAATGGCACTGAGTTGAGATGGCCTGATCAGACAACCCTGATGCCATGAGAGCGTGCTGGAGCGATCAGACATGGGAAAATCCATCTGTGGCCTGTCGCAACCCCATATATTACTGGATTTCCCCCAGTGTCTTTTAACTCCGCTTCTGCAGCAGAGCATAACGGGTTGCTGATGGCTGTGGGGTGCTTCCCAGATGTTGTTGTCTGATTGCACCCTTTAAATCTGCCCGTCATTTGCACCTATGTCGAATCTAATTGTGCATATGATCGCAGCCTCTGTCTGTGTCTTTAGGTCCTGCTTTTATCCTCTCTTGACTTACCAGGGTTGCTAGCATTCCTTTGGCAAATTCTGAGAAATTTGGGGTAGAGCCTGGAGAAGGTGAAGTTTGGTGAGGATGTGATGGCACTTCCAAGTGACACTCTAGGAATTTAACACTCAGTCAGTTTCCCTATAGACTGGGTTAAAAAAAAAAGCTGGAGGCAGCTGTGAAAATTGTTCCCTTGATTCTAGCATCTTTCTGTGACATGCAACACCTTCCTCTGGATGCCCAGAGAAAGAAGCTAAGAGTATCATCATGAGTAGTATTACATCTGTCTAAGTCCATTAAAGTTAATGGACTTAAAAGGATGTAACTTGCTTTGGATGACACAGCATGGTGTAGTGGTTAAGAGCACTGAACTCTAATCTGGAGAACTGGATTTGATTCCCCAGTCCTTCACACAAAATCTGCCGAGTTGCCCTTGGGCCAGTCACAGTTCTCTCAGAACTCTCTCAGCCCCACCTACCTCACAGGGTGCCTGTTGTGGGGAGGGGAAAGGAAAGGTAATTGTAAACTGCTTTGAGACTCCTTAAGGTAAGGGAAAGCAGGGTATACAAACATTCTCTTCTTCTTCAACAATGAAATCCTGAATCTTTTGATCAAACACTGCAATCTGAACAGCCCTTTCCTCAAAATAAGTTCTATTGAGTAAAATTCAGTATGATTCTGAATAGACCTGCTTAAGATTGCTGTCTACAACATGCCACCAGCTAGAAACCAGGTTCTTTAACATTAAAAATAATTGGTGAGCCCTATCACCTCAACGTGCCGTATTGCTGATGGATCTGTGCCCCCCCTGCCCCCAACTACTCTGCAGACCTGACATGATCCCTTTTCCTCTCTCCAGCTCCATTATGAACTCTGATGAAAGCACAGCCTGGGGTGCCATTTCTGCTTCTGAGTCTTTCCACTTTACACCAATTAAAACCATTCAAGTTTCATTAAGATCAACAGATTTCACAATCTCTCCCCCTCGCTTCTTTTTGTCTTTTGCACATCCATTATGAACAACAAAAAGCCCACCAACAATGCAGGCAGCAAACATATTCTCTTGATAAAAGCCCAAATCAAAAGGGAATTGTATTTGCTTTTCATTTATTATTTTTTTTAAAAAAGAGACAACAATGCCATCCCAATCACACACAATTAAAACAAACAACAAGGCTAAAGGGAAAAGGGGAGGGGGTGTTAAAAGCTCATTAAGACAGCACTCCGCAAAGCCATTATAATGTATTTGTCAAGGTTAATTCTGTGGAGGGGAAAAAATGTCATTAGCATTGTCACGGTAATCAATACGCTCCACATTTCTGCTTTGAACACACAAAGGCAGAAAGGAAGGAGAGAAGAGGGCCATGCCATCTTAAGTGCTCAGACTCATATATTTACACAACATCCTTTCTGGAGTCATTAGGGGGATAGCTTGTATTTCCTTCAGCCATGATGACTTGCCTGGAAGCCAAGCCTAATGAGTCTGACTTCTATTGACTCCCAAGGAAAGGCAATGAAGCCGTTATCAGACCTCAAAACAAAGTTGCAGAGAACGTGCAAAGCATAGCACTGCAAGGGTGGGGGCAAAGCAACACAAATGGGAAGCATTTACTTATTTGTCTCTATATGACACAGGATGACCAGAGGTGGGTATAACTAGTTGATTTAAATGGCTGGTTTAACTAGTTGATTTAACTAGTTTATTTCAGTAGCATAACCTATCTGTATTTTAAAGTCAGGCTATGCTTGGCAGTCTTTCACGGCTACCTTTGTTTGGGCAACACCATCTGGGCTTCAAACATAGCCAGCCATCAATTGCCAGCTCTGTTTACCCGCACCTAGACATAAACTATGCTAAGAGGTAATGAACTGCATCACCCTCCCCAATCATGACAAATCAACAGGGGTGGCCTATCCACTAGGTGGCCCTAGACAATCACCTAGGATGCTAGTGGTGGAGGGAGACCAAACAGCCCTGTGAGCTCCCCTGCCACTGTCTGTGGCATCAGGATCTACCCTAGGAGGCATCCGTGGCCTTAGTGAGTAGCTGGTGGGGAACCTGCTCCCTCCCCCCATCAGGGGGCAGTCAGGGCAAAGTTAGGCCCAGGATTTACCTCAACAGATGAGGGGGTGAAGAGGATCAGCAGCTTCTCAAGAAGAAGGGTGGGTGCTGACTTCCTTCAGCCCAGCAGGGAGTGAAAAGGTAGAAAAACACTGGCCCCACACCTCATCTGGCTATTGGTGAACAAACAAGGTTGGGCACCATCTTCCAGCATCCCTACTTGGCTGGTTGGGGGAGCACCATTTTCCAGCTTCCCCACAGCATGGGGGTGCTGTTTGGACACCCAAGTTTAGGGCACCTAATATCCTCAGGCTGATGCTGCTGAGAACCCAGACACTCCTTCCCAATCCACTTCATCATACAATGATTGATGGGCTGTTCAGGAATGACCCTTATCACTGCATGGTGCCTCAGGGTGCTGTCAGTTCCTCCTACCTGTCATGAACAGTCCATCCTAACCCTGCTAAAGTAGTTATGGCTCAAATCTAAAGTCTAGGCCAAGTTATCCCAGTCCTCCTTGAGACAGCATGGAGCAGGCAATGAGCACTTGGGAGAGGACAGACATGGCGGCTGTTTGGGTGGCAGGGCAAGACTCCGCCACGGTGTCTTTGAATTGTGGGGGACGTTCGCCCCGGTGCCTATGGTTGAGGGAGCTTATCGAGTGTGGTCACCCCAAATTAGCTTTATAATATAGAGAGATGTCACTTTCCTGAAGACCAGTTCAGACCCATAGTTGATTGAGTTGCACTGTAGGAGAGGGGAAATGAGACTTAGCTCTTCTCAGCACAGTTAATGTGCAGGCAAGGATAAACACAGCTTGGTGAAAATGCTGACCAGACTTGGAGACAGAGCAGAGTTGCCTCAAAAGATTGGAAATCACTGAGCTGCCTTCATCGCAAGCCACTCCTAAAGCTAATAGTCTGATAATGCAGATAAGCCATTTAAATTGATTAAATAATAACCTTAGGCTAACCCAGCAACTATGGCTTCATGCCTTCAGATGTGTGTGTGTGGGCTGGGCAATGATAAGGCTAACGCAGGATATGCAATAAAGTATTATAACGTTGTATGAGATATATTATCAACCTATGCTCCAAAGATATCAATAAAATCCAAATTGATAAAGTCTTCATTGTGGTGTATGACACACAGAAGACATTTGCTCTAGTTCATAATTACTTGTTTTGTTTACATATTGATAATTAATGATGTTTTCATGATTTTATGGTATTTTTCTGATTTGTAAGCCATCTTGAGCAGGATTTTGGAGAAATGACATATAAATCCCCTAAATAAATAGTCACCATCAAATCCAGTATTCACAAATCATCATCACAGACAATTTTTCTTCTTCAGCCAGAAGTTTCCACTCTTCTTTGGTGGCTAATTTACTGGGCAGTGAATTCCATCCCCCCCCCCCCAAGAGATCAGAGCAGAATCATGTTTTTCAGCTTTATAATGAAGATTCTGAAAAGATAGTAAACTGTCTTTAAGGAGTGCTTTACCAAGCATCCCCCAAGAATACAATCCAAATGAAATCCAAATCTAGCACTGACACTTCTTGCTCACACTCCATATGAGAAGTTACTACTTAAAAAAGCATCTTCAGTTAGTGTATCATCTGCCCAAATTCTCTTTTAAGATTCTTTCAAAGAAAGCCTCTATTGTTGGAAGGTGTACAGAAAACACTCTCCAAAAATATCTATGTGTAACATCTTTTAATTATATTCTGTAAGAAAAAAAGAGTAGCTACTTTATATGTATCTCTAGCATCCCCTGGCTTACATTTCTTAAGCCAGTATACAGTATGTTCTTCTTTGCTAGCACTCAGGGGCAGTAAGTCCAGATCTGGGTGGCTGGGGATGAAGATTCATACCAATGTTGAGAGATTTACTGCATGTTACACAGAACATTAAATTGCAAACGTGGTGATGGCATGATAATTCCCCATAAGAACCACAGATACGAGTGTTCCATAATTTCGTGTAGTCTGAATCACAACAGGGGAGTTGCTACCCTCCCTAGTTTGTAAATAGAAGTCTTGCACAAAAAGACTCCCACATATGCTGATGCAGTCACATTCATACATAAGCAAGAGGAGAATTATGGTGTGTGGGTGTGTGTGCTAAGTGTTGTCAAGTTGCTTCCAACTTACAGTGACCCTCTGAATTAACAGCCTTGCTCAGGTCTTGCAAACTGAAGGCTGTGGCTTCCTTGAGCAAGTTAATCCATCTCGTGTTGGGTCTTCTCCTCTTGCTGCCTTCAACTTTTCCTACATCAGTTTGGTGTAGGGGTTAAGTGCGTGGACTCTAACCTGGGAGAACTGGGTTTGATTCCCCACTCCTCCACTTGCACCTGCTGGATGACCTTGGGTAAGCCGTAGTTCTGATAATTAGCTGTTCTTGAAAAAGAGCAGTTTCTGTCAAGAGCTCTCTCAGCCCCACCTACCTCACAGGGTGTCTGTTGTGGGAAGGAAAAGGAGTTTGTAAGCCACTCTGAGGCTCTTTTGGGTAATGAAGGGCAGGGTATAAATCCAATCTCTTCTTCTTCTTCTTCTTTTCTAGTGTCTTGTCTTCTCATAATATGAACAAAGTACAATAGCCTTTATGTTGTCGAAGGCTTTCAATATGTTGTCGGAGGCTTTCACGGCCGAAGTTCATTAGCTGTTGTAGATTTTCCGGGTTGTATGGCCATAGTCTTGGCATTGTAGGACCTGACATTTCACCAGTAGCTGTGACTGGCATCCTCAGAGATATAACACAGAAAGATGGAGTACTCTCTGTGTCAAGGTGAGAAGGAAAATGGTAGGCAGGTAATTTATATCTACTCAGGAAGGTGGGTTAGGGGGGCTGAGTCATTATCTTGTAGGAGTTCCCCAGGCTATGAACATGCTAATGGAGGAGCTTTCCTGAGGAGGTTCTTTTGTATATGAATTGTTTCTTGACTAGGTTTCCTGTTTTCTGAGGAGGTTCTTTTGTCTGTGGATTGGCTGTTGAAATTCTAATGTAGTGCTATTGTCAGATGTAGAGCTTTTTGTATTTTTCAGAACAGGAAACCATGCCCTATTTACTTCAGAATAGCCTTTGTTTGGTCATTTTAGCTTCTAGGGAGAGTTCAGACTTGATTTGATGTAGAACCCACTTATTTGTCTCTTTGGTGGTCCACAGCATCCACAAAACTCTCCTCCAGCACCAAATTTAAAATGAATAAACTTTCTTCATGTCAGATTTCTTCATTGTCCAACTTTCATGTCCATACATAGTAATAGGGAGGACCGCCTCTTCCCATATGTGCCCTGGCGAGCCTTGCGCTTGGTTGATCAACATCTACTGGTGGTCCCTGGCCCGAGGGATGTCCGTCTGGCTTTAACCAGGGCCAGGGCTTTTTTGGCTCTTGCCTCGGCCTAGTGAAACAAACTCCTGCTTGAGATCAGGGCCTGAGGAACTTATTATCATTCTGCAGGGCCTGTAAGACACAGCAGTTCCACCAGGCCTTTGGTTGAGGCAGAGGGCACCCAATGAAGCCAGCCTCCCTCACTGAAACCTGTATTCAGCCCAGATTAAGAAGATATCTGGATGCAATCACTCCAGCTGAAATTGTGTTTGTGGTTATACACTGTTAGTTTTTTTTTTTAAAAATGTATTATTTAATTGTTTTAAACAGGGGTCATTTTGTAGAAAAAGAGGTGCAGGAGCTCATTAGCATAACTCATTAGCATAACTTATTTGCATATGCCACACCCCCTGACATCACCGGAAGTGTGTCAGAAGGCAACGCCCACCTCTCAAGCTCCACCCCAGAAATCTCCAGGTATTTCCCAACACAGAGCTGACGAGCCTACCTGGAGAAAAACTGCTTCGAAAGCATAAAGAAAATAGTCAAGATGTTAATTGGTTTCAATATAACAAACGTTTACTATAAAATCAACAACTCTACAATTAATGGTGTTTGTGTCCCATTACTGAGCCCACTAACTTTGAGGCTGCATGGTTGGCATCTGTTTCTTGCTTATGTTTTTCAGCAAACAGGTGTTTATGCACCTGTGCATTAGAGGAAAATCACTTCCCTCCCCCGGGTTATGAAAGTGTGAGACACTTTTAAAGAACACATTATTCAGTTTCCTCCATCTTTGTGTGTGTGCATCATTGTAATAGCTTTCAATGGAAGCCTTCCCACTTCCATTTTTCAGTGAAACCATATAGGAGGGAAAGGCAGAACTAGGAGAGCTAGGTTGAAGCCTCCAACATTTTCTGAACAGTGTAATTAAATGCCCTGTATTAATGCAACAATATTGAATCTAATCCACCTCGAATCAAAAGACACCTCGAAATGAATGTTAACTCCGGGGGAGTTCGTCCAGTTTCATCTGTTGACATCTTCATTTCATCTTGTGACGTCCTTATTTTCTGTAAAACATAAGTGTACAATGGATTGGATTCAATAATGTTGCATTAATACAAATTAGAATTTGTATGATTTGCACTATTTGCACTAGTTCTATTGTATTTGTTTATGTCATACTACAACCCCCTTCATTTGTTGTGAATTTGTGTTGGGTGACAATTTTGGGTGAATTTCTGTCTGCACATTCAGCAGCATTCATCATTGCTTGGGCAACTTCAGTAGCTGTTATTGATGCAAACACTTCAGAAAGCAAGTCCATTGTGATTACCGAGCCAAGGATTGAGAATCTTACAGGGGGGAAATCCCTGAAAGAGACTTTAGGAAAGTTTGCTACAGCTATATGGAAAGTTGAAGCACCTTTGCAGGAGAGAGAGAATTTAGTTCTGTGGAGAAATAGCTGAAAGGAACCTATTTTAGAGGACTCTTGTGCAAAAACACAAGGAAGATGCAATAACAGTCATGTTGCACATCTCTCTCTCTCACACACACATACAAACAAACACACATGCACTCTGAGCCCCGACAACACTCTGGCTGTGGTAGCCAAGGGGCCAGGGACCTGCCCCCCTATGACACTCTCTCTCTCTCTCTCTCTCTCTCTCTCTCTCTCTCTCCCTCACACACACACACACACACACACACACCCCGGTCTCTGACAGGGGCAGTGCTCTCTCTGATCAAGGCAGCCAATGGGTCAGGGAGAACCAGGCGTGACTTCCTCTCCCTCAGCTCTCACTCACACACATGCACACACGCCTCCCAGACCCCGATGTGCCACTCCACCTCCTCCCCTCCTCCCGCCCTCAGATGAAAGCCCCCCCCCCGGTGGTGAGCTGCACGGCCAAGTCTTGGGCGCCATTGCCGTGCCATGATGCGGGACTCCATGTGGGGATACAGCCCCCGGCGGCGAGAGAAGGGGATGTTCCGATGGCAGAGCGGCGCCGTTAGGCTGCAGCACTAGCAGCCCAGCTCTGACCCTCCGCCACTCCCCATGCACTTGTTGCTCGGGCCAGCTGGGGAGGTGGATGTGCGGCATGGAGTGCACTGAGAGGCGACCATGAGCCACCTGCTGCCAGGCTGAGCGAAACCAAAGCGGCAACTCTTGGCTTGTTACTGACGCCTGCTTCTCTCTTGGCTTTCCCTGCCAGCTCACTGGGGGTGGGGCTTGCCGCCGTCGCCATATGTTCCCACTCCTAGGCTGCCAGAGCTCTGCTCCAGCTTGCTCTGGGTCCAAATGACCCCTGGTTTTAAATATTTCTATATATTTAATAATGTATATTTTTATTCACTTACGATGTGATCCGCTCTGAGCCCGTTTCCCAGGAAAGTGGAATATAAATCTAAATAAACAAACCTCAATTCCTGTGGAGTGGGATACCTGCTAAAATAAAACCATCCTCCAATGTTTGACCAAAATACTATAATCAACAGACCCCAAGAATCAGAATAATGTGTTCTGACGGAAACCTTGACTACTTCCATTGTGAAAATTACACCACAGAAAAGGTCCAAATTAGTCTGGAATTTTTCTCCAACTGTGCTTAGAATAATGGTTCATGTGGCTTTGATGTTGAACAATGCACAGCTGTCTCTCCTAGTGGCTGAGAGAGTCTTAGGAGTGGCAGAGCTATAGCCTGATCTCATTAAAATGCATTAAACAAAGTGAAGAGAGAATCAAACTTTCTCTGTCAAGTTTTTAAGCCTCTGGCATTATCTCACACTTGAGAATCCTTAGGCTGAAATCACGGAAGTCGGTTTTGGCTGTTCCAGCCTCTTTTTATAATAAAAA
Organism: Gekko japonicus; assembly: GCF_001447785.1. Lineage (NCBI taxonomy): Eukaryota > Metazoa > Chordata > Lepidosauria > Squamata > Gekkonidae > Gekko > Gekko japonicus. The sequence goes on from NW_015167069.1 coordinate 774,313, forward strand.
TGACAATTACAAACATTACATCTGCACACTGACCGGAGCTATTTGCTCTCTCTATTCATGAAGAGAAATAATACATCATATCCTCTAGCTATATCTATTTAATACGAATAGTAATTTTTAAAATCTCATTATACATACAGGTTGCTGGAATATATGCATTTATACCGGCTGTTGGAGTTTATGTAGCTATCTGAACCTAATTTGGGTGAAATAAAATTCTAGAACATATGAAGAGGTAGATCGGACCAAAAATAATCTGGCTCAGCATGCTGTGCCCCACAATGGTGAACAGGATGCTCCAAGAAGACCTACAAATAGGACATGAAGACAATAGTTCCCTCTCAATATGTGGTGTTAATGGCACATTTCCTTTAAACATGAAAATCCCAATATCTAAATACACAAGGCCTTGATTTCCACTGATGAGATGACAGATGTGTATAATTGATTCCATGGCTGGATATAGAGCCCAGAGCTGTGTTACTTGTGAGACGTTTACATCGTCCCTGGAACTGTTTATGCACTGATTCATACTACATGGCTCCTTTTGCAGGCAGTTCAAAGTGATGAGACGGGTTTCATCCATGACTCTTTGTTGTATGTTTATGTTGGAATGCTGATTGTAACATTCATTGTTATCATTCTTGCTTGGTCTTTATGATATTTGGTAGTATTGTTAATAAAGTTTCTAGTTTAGAGCAGTTTAGGGCTACATAGAGTTTATACTCCCTTCTATTGAATATAAGCTGGCTAAAAACTGCTGAGCTGTTTGAATAAGTTAAGGGTGGGGCAGGAAAAGCTCTTTGGGAATTCGGCAAATCTGGGTGTTCCTACAACTCAGCCCTTACAAAAAGACTGAGAGCTCATTAGTGCAGAAATCTGCACCCGAAAAAGGTTGCTTTTTAAAAAAATTAAAAATAGAATTGTTTCAAAAGGAGAGATGGGTTTTCTTATATCCATGAAACAACCTTATTTTAACTCAAACAATTAGTCTAATAGATTCAACAAGAAAGGGGACCCGCGATACTCGCGGGAGGGAGAGCTCCACGCACAGCAGGAAAAGGAGGAGGAAGCAGCAGCAGCAGATAAGCCTCCCCCCCCCCATGCATGCACACGAAAGCTTACACCCAGAATTGAATTTTGTTGGTCTTAAAGTTGCCACTGGACTCAAACTTTGTTCTGTTGCTTCAGACCAACACGGCTACCCCTGAATCTAACTTCAAAAAAACCTTATTTTAACTCAAACAATTAGTCTAATAGATTCAATATTGTCTGCTCTGGCTAGCAGTGACTCTGTATGGTTTTGGGTGATGGTCTTTCACATTACCTTTTATCTGATCCTTATAGGTGAAGGGACATCCTTTTATGTAAACCAAATCCTCTACCAAAGAGTCATGGTGGTTCCCCCATGCTGTTTTATTCCTTATTTCATTATGTTTACATCATTATTTATATCCTGTCTTTCTTCCCAATGGGAACTTGAAGCAGCTTACATTGTTCTCAGTTTTATTCTTCTGAGGCAGGTTAGGCTGAGGGTGTGTGACTGGCCCAAGATCACCCAGCAAGCAATAGTTAGTGTAACTCAATGTGTGACTAAAATTTTGAGTCCAGTGGCACCTTTAAGACCAACAAAGGTTGGTCGTGTGCAGACACATACTTTGAATAAACCTTTGTTGGTCTTAAAGGTGCCACTGGACTCAAAATTTGTTCTGTTGCTTCAGACCAACATGGCTGCCCAGTGTGCTCACCTGGATCTATCAATACTATTGAGTATTTTGTGGTTATTTTAAAATATTTTTTCCTTTGACTGTAATTCTGTATCTATTTATATAGGTATAAATCCCAGTGAGGTTAGGGGGCTTGTTTCTGAGTCAACATGCTGAAAATTAAGTTTTAGAAAACAGATGTTGCAGTGGTTATAGCTTCTAATAAAACAATATTTTTAATATTTCTAGACCTGGTATTCTTTGTATGTCTTTGGGGAAATAAGCCATCTGTAATTATACTTCTCAGGCAGGGTTTGTTTGTTGGAGAGGTGAGTCATAAATTCTAAAATAGGAATCTCACACGACAATGAGAATTCATAGGGCAATTGTCATTAGGCTAGTTCACATATGAATGGACATCCTGTGATTGTGGATGATCACTCTGTTTTTATAAATTATGACTCTCTGATTTGTGAGTGAACATATATTACATCACCACTGTCTCTATTGTGGGTTTCTGGCCCTAGTAAACTAATTTCTTGTTTCTCCCTGGTTTGCCTTTCTTGCACACAGATACAAATAGGTGGTTTCCTCCCTTTCTTTTGCTTTCTGTGCATGGTCAGGAAGATCACTTTCATTCTATCTGTTTTCTTTGGCACATTTCTCACTTTTTTCTTCTATACCATTTTTACATTAGGCACTATTTTTCGTAATTTATGCACCCCTTTATTTGCAATTGAAAAACAACATACATTTTATGATACCATTTTATTGAATTTTACTAATATGGCTGGGTGAAAGGATGATTACAGTTTCATCTTGCTTGTGGGAAGCCCTAGACAAGACTTACATTCTGAAATTAAACACAGTTTTTTCACAAAACGTGGTAACATCTCCACTTAGGAGATGCTTGAAGGATTAATTTTTTTGACATATTAGTGGATTTTTTTTTTAATCTCACTCCTTTCTCCAAGTTGCTCAGGGCAATGTGCTTGTCTTCAGTTTATTCTCACAGCAGCCCTGTAAAGTAGATTAGACTGAGAGAGAAGACCTGGCCTGAGGTCACCCATTAACTTTCATGGCAGGCAATAATTTGAACCTGGGTCTTCACAGCCTAATGCCCCATTCCACATATATAATGACCTTCCTTCTGCTACACAAGTTTAATAACTTCTAACATTTTTTTGCCCACCTACTTTTCAACAGTTTACTAACATGCCCTATTTTTGAAGCCAGGACCAGTCAGAATGCAAGTTAAACAACATGTTATCTGGAGCCTAGAGAACTTTGACCAGATCCCAAGATGTGAAACTGAGCTTCAAAATGAAACCTAGGAGAGGGGTGCACAATACCTGTATGTTGTGGCATTTTGAATACAAGGGTGATCAATGTTATGATCATTGGATGGCTGCAGATCAAACATCTGGAAAGGCTACTTGGAAATAATAGCCTCCATAATTTGGCCCATATCTAACATTTCAGATACATTCCCTGTGTAATATAGTTTAATTCTCACCACTACATCACTTCTCTGAATGGAAATATTTCTCAAACTACTGTAAGTTCAGGAGAAGGTACCTATATTTCTGCATACCTCTTTCTTTCCTCTTTTGGGGATCAAAGTAGACTGGGGAGACTCTTCCCCTTTGAAGAACTGACATATGGGGGAGAATTAATCCCCATTCTTCTACAGTGTGATGCCTTGATTTATATTTACCCCCCCCCATATTTATATTCACACACATGCACAACAGAACATATAGTTTGACCCTCACTGAATTCCCATATGCAGGCTTTCAATTTTTCCCCAACTGCTGTACCCAGAAAATTGATCTGTAGATACATTGATATGCATGAAATGAAAAGTTTCCTATGGGGATTGCTGCACATGAAAAGACACAGTAACAAAGGCTGGTTCAGAAATTGTGAATGGCAGGTGGAGAAGAGTTTTCATCAATTTATAGTAGTGGGAGAGGAGGAGTGATGAACTGATCCTTTGTGAGGGAACCAGGATTAGGGATGGGCACAAACTCAGAAAATGTAGTTTGTTTCAGTTCATGGTTTGCGTCGTGCCCAGTTCATGATCCAAGAAAAGTCACAAACTTTTAGCCACCAAATGAACCAGTTCAGTTCATGATGTTCATGATAGAACACCACCCCCTGACATGCTAGAAACACCAAACTCACAGGGGATCTTCAGCTGAATCTTTTCTACCTGCCCTCCAAAGTTTTTTGGGGGGTGGGTACTTGTGTGTGTGTGTGTGCATGCTTGTATGCCTGAAACTCATGGCAACTTCTGGCAACCCTTATTGGGGGCTTGGACATTTTTCAGAGAAGTGGCTTGATAACCTGCCTCTGCTTCCCGAGCCCTGGCATTTCTTGGAGGTCTCCCTTCCAATTACTTTCGAGGCTTGGCCCTGCTTAGCTTCTAAGATCTGGTGAGATCAGCCTGCCCTCCAAGTTTAATAATGGTTGGATTCATGGGGTCTGAGTTACAGCTTCCCGAAGAAGATACCCCCAGGAAAATGTTTTCTGGCGAAATGACAGGCTCAGGTTCAGGAGTGTAGAGAACAGACCCTGTGAAAGATAGAGACATCAAACTCACAAAGAACCTTCCCTTGATGCTACTCTGCATGTCCTCCAAGTTATGTGCTGATTTGAACTTGGACTTAGGTGGTCCAAGTTTTGCCTCCCCCCCAAAGAAGATGCCCCAGGAAAGTGCTTTTGGGGGAAAGGTCAGGCATAGGTTTAAAAGAATGGACCTCCTGCAAGTTACACACACCAAATGCACAGGGAGCCTCAACCTTCCTTTGAAGTTTGGTAAACATTTTGATTGAGTGGGGGCAATCTGTCTGGAAATGTATCCATTAATGAACTGCCACAAACTGCTTAAATATTTGTGGAAAGTTTGTGCCAGTTGACCTGCCATGAATTTCAGTTCATGAACTATGAACTGGCCAAAATTCATCATGAACTTTAGTTCATGAGCTGGTTTGTGCCCATCCCTAACCAGGATATTAAAAAGACTCAAGTGTGCTGCTGTTTTTCAGCTATGTAATGATGTGTGTGAGCCATTATAGCAGGGGTCCTCATTTTTTTTTTGAGCCCATGGCTACCTTTGTGGTGGGTGGGGATAGGGTTGCCATCTCTGGGTTGGGAAATTCCTGGATACTTGGGGGTGGAGCTTTAGAATGGTGGAGATTGGGGGAGGGGGGAGGACCCCACAGCAGTATACTTAGGGTTACCATGACTGTGTTGGGAAATTCGTGGAGATTTGTCGGGTGGAGCCTGTAGAAGGCATGGTTTGGGGTGGAGAAGGACCTCTCTGGTATATAGTGCCATAGAGTCTACCTTCTAAAGCAGCCATTTTCTCCAGGGGAACGGATCTATATAACCTAGAGACCAACTGTGATTCTGGGAGCTCTCCAGCCACCGCCTAAAGACTGACAATCCTAGGTGGAGGTGAGCATAACTACAAAATAGCTGTCACAAGAGGCAGAGCCACACACACAGTGGAAGTCTAAGTGCAGAGGAGAATGGGCTAATTAAAAATATACTGGGAAAGAGGAGTAAGAGATAATAAATCCAATACTCTGGTGGCAGCTACTTCTGAAACAGTGGTATTTTAATCTGCACAGCCAATCAGAGGATGTAGTGATAAACACCAGCATAGATAGCTTTAATAGGGGATTAACTAGATTCATGGAGGATTGGTCCATTGACAGTTATCTGCCATGGTGAAGCTCCACTTCCAGAGGCAGTTAAACCCCAGTGCTAGGAGAAAACATCAGGGGTAGGCCTTGGCCACTATGCCATTTGTTGGCCCTCCAAGACAATCAGTTGGCTGCTGTGTGAAACATGGTGAACAGGATACTACACTAGATACACCACTGGCCTGCTCCAGCCAGGTATCACATATAATCCGGCCCCGCACGAGACAGCCAGAGCGTGCCTCGTGGGGACCGCGTTTGCCTCCTCGTAAGGAGGACTAGTCAGGCTGACTGCGGTGGAGCCTGGGCTCCAATAGGGGGAGCGGAGTCTGGCAGCCTTAATAGGCTTGCTCCGCTCTCCCCCCAGTCAGTTGCTCGCCTTGTCCTCAACACCTAACTAATCACGCTTTGCTCAATATGCACAAGAAGTTTTGCCCAGCCCAGAGAGCTGTTGCCTGACAATCAAGGTGAAACGACCAGAGACTCTCATGACTCTTTAAAGACTAACACATTTCAGAAGCTTTTGCTGAGCTGGAGAATGAAGGGCTGCTTTCTTTTGCTGCAGGTGTAGTAGCCAAGACAGGTAGCCAAGTAGCATCAACCAGGGGAACCCAACAAGCCCTACCTTTAAAAAACTGCTATGGTCAATAGGCTTTGGGGAGGGGAGGGGGTGAGGCAGCCACACCATACCACACCTCCCTCTGTCAAAGTCCCAAATTCAGCAACAAGCTTGAACCACAGGGGGAACTGCAATGCTCCCCAGCACCACAAGCAATCTTCAAGTGCCGCCACTCTCCAAAGATACGAGCTGTCTCAGCCCTCCCCAGACAATGACCTCAAATCTCCAGGAATTGCCAGAGGGAGTTGGCAACCCTAGCAGGCCTAAGTCCAGCAAAAAGATTAATCCAACTGAAGGAAAGGAGAGAAGAGTGTAACAACCTATTGCAAACAATCCCTGAATGGATGGATTTGGAAATAAAGCTTCCATTGTTTTCAGTAGAATTTCATTCCAAGTAAGGATGCTACCCTTAATGAGATTTTGTTTCCTCCCTCCACCCCCTGGATGTATAAAGAATGCCTTTTTTGGTTGCATTTTGTTTTCTTTGTTTTCTTATGGTGTTATGAGCTTTTCACTGAGGGATTGAGAGGGCTCGGCGGAGAGCCAATGGGGAGTTTTATAAAATAGGGAAGGTTGGATTGGGCCACTACTTGCCTCATCCCCAGATTCGGCTTGATTTTCCGGATCTGTACAGAGGGGATGGTGTGCACCTTTCTGAGAAGGGAAATGACATCAGGACTTGCGGCAAGGGCTTAGGTTACTCCTAGGTGTTTGAGTGGGCGCATGGGCCTAAGCAGAGGCTTGGCCCTTGCGGTGGCAGAATTAGGTTAAAAAATACAGTCCAGCGGCCACAAGCACCATTTAATAACCCAGGGTGGGGGTAAAGGGGTCTGCTTGACCAGCCTTGTAGCTGTGCAGCCTGGGCGAAGCTTGCAGACCGTCTATGAGGATGGTCACGAAGGAGACTCAGCACTGGCCATGCGGGGGTGCTTGAGGGCTCCAAATAAAACCGAAAGAGCGATGAACTGTGAGTTGGCGATCGAATTTGAAGCGGCTTTATAAACGTGTCCATTCCCCCGGGTAAATCGGAAGGGAGGGGGAGGCTTCCCCCCACACTGGAAGAAGGAACTTTTTAAAAGAAAAGAGGGGGGGCGAAGCGGAGATCTGTAGAAGCAAATTACCTTTGGGGAGAGAGCAAAAAGCGGCAGTCAGGGATGTTTCTCTGGGCTGCGTAGCATGAACAGTCGTGTCCTATTTCAATTAACCCTTCAGGGAGGTGCTTGCCAAAACACTGTCAGCACTATGAAGACCAATATTTCCCCCCTTATAAAACAATGATTCCTTTACAGAATGCTTGGAGACTTCCCCCTTTTTCAAACCTCCCAATTCCACACACCTGTGCACCTTGCAAATGGTTCCATATGCTTAATCAAAAAGAAACCTAATTACCTTAATTTCCTTCATCAGAAAGAAAGACAGTAAACTATATGTTTAATTACAAACTTTCCACCTTAGACAGCTATAATTAATGAGTCAAGAAATTGCAAAATATGCCTTGAGCAACCCTATATTCCTCTTGGGGTTCTTCTATTCCACCAGTGGTTTGGAACTAGTCACTTCTTATTAGTATTGGAAGAAGAGATGCCTACCTAAAGCATTAATCAAGGAACACTTCCGCACAGAGAATTTTTTTAAATTACCAATAGAGTATAGAAGATATATATATATATAGTCTGCACAAATGGCATGAAGTTAATAATTTTATTTTAATTAATAATCTTCCTGATGATAACAAGAAATTTTGCTGTCAAGGTTCCTAATTTACAAGGATCCCTCTGTGATTCTTCTAGAGGTTTGCAAAAGATTGCAAAGATTAGCCTCTTGCTGGAGAAAAATAAGGTTCTGAGAATTAGTATGCTACACTGGCTAAGTGGAGGATGAACTGTGCTCCTTCAAATTAGAAATGCTACTGAGATTTGTGGCTATGCTATTTCATTTCAAAACTTCTAGCTTCTGACATGGATTCTGCCCATTCAGAACAAAATTGCAGCTGTCTGTTTTTCCCAGTGGTCCTTAGGATTGCCAAATCCACCTTGGAAAATTTTGTCGGGAGTTAGAACGGTGACTGCCGTGGCAGAGTTTGTTGCAGTGAGAGCTCAGCATGAACGTGATAACATGAAGTCCACTCTCTGAATCACTTCCAGGGGAAAAGATCTCTGCAGTCGGGAGATCAGTTATAAATCTGGGAGAACTTCATGCCCCACACTGAGGTTAGTAACCCTAAAAGTACTAATTAAATTTAACTTTAAAAATTGTGCCTGTTTTTGTGTTAATTGTATATAAAAGAGATAGTATATGTAAATAGGCTATAACAGTTGTAAAAAAAACCCTAAAATAATCAAGAATGAATGCAATAAAAAATCCAGAAGAACAACATATAAATCCAAAAAGAAATGGAAAAAAGAATATCCATGCATTTTTTAGTTCACCTTGGGTTGCTTCCAAGAGTATCCTTATCTGAATTCTACTTGGATTTTGGACAAAGATGCAAATGAACTGAAGGAACTGATAACATCAGAAACCTGTACAAGCTCCAGTTTCAGAACTAATCTGAAAAATGCAAATACCATGCTAAAATTCCAAGGTGGAACATTCTCCCAGCATGGACCTTTATTTCAGCATCCAACTACGAATTCCAGTCACTGCTCTACTGAGGAATCAAAATTTCGAGATTCCCATTCTGACTGCAGAAGAACTTGATAGCAAAGGGGAAGACCTTTCTCAATCACCTTTATTGGGAGCATCAATCAGCAGAAGAAAGTTTCTTTGTACCACTTTTTTTTTTTGTACGTGCTTCTTGTTCCACAGGATTAGGAAGGCTGACCTCCAAGGGGACAGTTCAAAGTTGGCACTGAAAATTAATTAAAAAGTAGGTGGAAATTTGTGGGTGAAAAACCAAGTTACAGAGTGAATAAAAAGGGGATGGAGTAGGAAAATAAAGGTTTTAGTAATGGAGCCTAAGGGAAGATAAAAGCTAGGTGATCCATAGTGAGGGTCATCTTCTGCCCAGTACAGAAATCTAAGTTTTCTGGAAGCTGGTTGTAAGGTACCAGTGAGTCAATGCATGTGCCTTTGAAGAGAGAAGGGACTCAAAAGTGCTAGCTTTTTTCTACCCTGAATTTAAAAGGGGGAGGGGTTATACATTTACCTTGCCAAGTTCCTTAGTTGCTATCTCACAGTCTTTGCCTATTATTTATTTATTTATTTATTTATTTATTTAACATTCAACTTATATACCGCTCTAACCCCGAAGTGGTTTACATACAGTGTTTCCCATTTCCTATCTAAGGCCACATTGCATATATCGGGAGGGGACTGCCTACCGGCACCCAGGCAGCAGGGCTTGTTGTAATCCGGCTCCTTCTTCAAGCGGGCTTTTCAGGTGTCGGCACTCGATCTCCTGGTGCCCTGGAGCAGATCTTCTTCAGTCCTGGTGGCCTTCCTCTGGTGGGCCTATCCTGGTGTGCGGCCCCGTGTCAGCTGCAGCTCCGGCTAACGTCCTTGCTCACAATCTTTCTGCTGCCTAAAAGAAAGGAAACCATGGTATTTTATGTTGGAAAAATAGTAAAAAATGCTTACATCGTTCAGAGTGTCAATGGATCTTGCTACACTGAATGAGGAGACTTTCTTTCTGTTTAAAAACCTTTATTTCTAAGGGTAAAGGGTATACAGGAAAACTACAAATAAACAAAACATCTAAGAGCTACATTTCTGCTGCTTACTTCTCAAAGCATAGTTACACACCTCTCTAGCAATGGTGGACAAACACCTTCTTCTCAACCCCTAGAAAGGAAGTCACCTGAAAAAAACAACCAATCTGTATTACAATAGAAGCTACTTTTCCTGGGTTAATCCCCCATTGGCTCTGTGCCAGGTTTCCCTTCCAGGTCAGTTTAAACAATGGCATAGAAAGCAAACAAGTTAACCCTATAATGACTGGATTGTGAGACCTTGAAAACACATACATTTCCCACATTTTCTACTAAAAAGGATTTTGAATGCCTCATCCCCTGTTCTTTTGACCCTCCCCCCCATCCCATTTTGGTTTTGCTTCTCCCTTGTGTGAATTGAATTCATGCTATTTCCCATCTTCTCAAATATTCTATAAAATGTTCTACCAAAACTATAGCCCATTGAAAACTTACTGTTGTATACTATGTGTATGTCATATGTGGAGCAAAGGTTTGGGATGGTATATCCCAATCTAATTAGATCTCAGTTGCTAAGCAGGGCCAGTACTTGGATGCAAGACCACTAAGGAAGGCTCTTCAGAGAAAGGCAACTGCAAACCACCTCTGCTTCTCACCTGCCTTGAAAGCCCCTTGCTGGGGTCATCATAAACTTGTTAAAACTTGACAGAAATATCTTACAATAAAAATGAAATAATTTTACATTGTGTGTACACAATATAATATATATCTACAAAACCAACAGTGTGTATCTGTGTATATGAGATTATCCATCCATCCATTCATCCATCCTATTTTTGGGCTCACTAGGAAGAGTGTCTGGCTGTTTTCTGTCCTCCCTGGATATTTGAGAATATCTAGAGGCAGTGTTTTAAAGCTCCCAGGCCTACCCCCCCCCAACAGATTTCCCAGACAACAGGTGGCTTGTAGACAGTGGAAGCCAGGTGCAGAGCCCAGGAGAGCTGCAGAGCTGGCCAACTCCTTCTCCTTCTCTCCCTCCCTTGTGGCAGTGGGGCCATTTTCCTGGATGTTTTTTTCCCCCTCCCAGTCCACACTCAACACTGCAGGTAGGATGACTGGGGGTACCTTGCTCAGGGGCCCATAGAACTGGACCCATTGGTCCAATTCACTTGAAATTTGGGGGTCTTCAGTGGACAGGCAGTGCTATTCTGGTATAATTTAACTGAAAAACAGCCACTCCAGCCTCTCTGGAAAATACAATTCTGGAATTCCAGTAAAATCCAAACCTCCAAATGGTACTGGGGGAACCAAATATAGGTGAATACTGCTATTTCTGCCATCCTTGAAATCTGAATCGCAAAAGACCCATTTTTTTTTCCAGGTGCACATCCATAGCTGTATCCAGAGTAAAAAATTATATAAATTAAATGGGCATTTATATAATGGAATGGGCATTGCCTTCCCCCTCCAACTATGGCCTACTGATCTCTAAAACAAACAAACAAAAAATGCTCCTCCTGGAGGATGAGGGATCCTGGGGAACATGAAAAGCATTTGCAGAGAGAAGGGAGAACCAGTGGAAATAACCACATTAGTGTGGATCTAACCTAACATTACTTGTATCAGATGAGGTAGGCTTCAGTCCATGAAAGTTTGTGCCATAATGGATTATAAAAAATATGAACACACATGTACATTTAGGTCATATAAGTGAGGTGCTGTTCTGTGTTTTGCCCACTATTAAAGGAGGATGGTCATGTAGGACAAGACCTTTTCTTTGGTGGCACCAAGACTATGTAACTCTCTCTCTAGAAAGACCCATTTCTGTCCATCCCTGCTAGCTTTGAGGCACTAGGGTAAAATGATGTTATTTCAGAGGCCATTCAAGACACCCTCACAGAGTCTGTTGTGGGGAGGGAAAGGGATTGTAAGCCGCTCTGAGACTTCTTCGGGTAGTGAAGTGTGAGGTTAAAATTCAATCTCCTCCTTCTCTTCCTTCTCTTCCTCCTCTTCCTCTTCTTCCTCCTGCTTCTTCTTCTTCTTAAAATTTAAGTGTTCATGATTGTATTGTTGGTGATATTGACTTCATGATGTTTTCAAGTTACATTGTAAGTGATTTGATGTACTTCTGTGGATCAAAAAAGCAGAGTACAGATAAATAAATGGAGCTCCAGGACTTTGGTTGCTTCTGCTGCAACAGACTGAGGAGGTAAGTTCTCTAGAATCTCATATATGTATCATCAGGGCAGCATGCTAGATGCATGAACTTACAGAGTTTTCCTTTATAATATTTATGCACCTTCTTCCACCTTGTCCCTCACTGCTGAATTTTTCATTCAAAGATTATACAGTGAAAGCAAACAGTTTTGTAAACTGGGAGTCTCTTCACCAAAGAAGATATGGAATTGAAGACAAGAGAAAAATCCTCCGGCACCTTTTGATTCTCGCCAATGTCTCAGCAGCAAACGTATTTTCCCCCCTCTCTAATTCTTCTTTTTCTCTCCACAGGTTCTTAAACAAAGAACCCCTGGGAGCCAAGTCAGCCAGCCATTCCACCAGACTCTCTAATCTGCTTATAGAACCCTACAAGCATCTGTAATTGTAAAAATCTCTCCTTTGAATGCCTGCTAGATAACTCTGTTCCTCAAGTGCATCATGCATTATTCCTAAGTTCATGACAAACGCCTCCAAAGAAAGGTTCTCTGAAGCCTGACATGAGCTACATTGTTCACTGCTTGCTGTCACACTGGGGATTCTCTGTAGAGCTCTTAGAGTATTCATATGGTGCTGAGAGGTATTTCCCATCTAGCCATTCCATGAGGAAGGCTTGGGGCCATTCACTTAGTTTCCAGCACGTTAGCAGGTTTTTTATTCCCCCCAGCAAAGTCATTTCAATTCTCTTGGTCTGTATTTCTTTTCTTTGTTATTAGGGATGAACAGATTCACAGTGTTTTATGCTTTTTGCTATTTTTGGAAGTTCAAACAACTCTATATTTTACACTTCCATATCTCTAGTTTAACTAGGAGGATTTCTAAACTTAATTTCTAAATTGGAACATATATACTTTGCTGAAGGTTTCAGCTGTTCATCCTGTCCTCTGGTAAACGTGATCTTGAGCTCTTGGGACAGGAGGCGTTATACATCTGTTCCAATGTCTGACTAGTACAGAAGAATCTGGTCAACATGGGCATTGTTTGACTGGGATTGCCTGTAATCAGCAAGATTTGTGAAGAAATTGGTTTTGTTTGCTGCTCATTGGTATGAGAAATTTAAGGATAATACTATGTTTTATTTGTCATAAGGAAAATGACAGGAATGTTATAAACTGTAATTATTGTAATGGCTGTGAGTGTAGCTGTGTTGTATTTTATTCTGATTTGTCAAGTCATCTTTTGCATTTTTCCTAATATAAACAATAATTAAAAAAAACCACAGGAAATTAAAGATACTCATATACAAAAAAATCACAAAAATGGCACACACACTGGGGAGTTGAAATATTTAGCCCAGGAACCTCCCTCCATGGGAAAGTTAGGAGACAATTTGGGCTTCTTTTCACTAAGGAGGGAAACCTGTATTTGCAGGTTTACCTCTTAAAAGAGCAAGGTAGGGGCTAAGGATGAGTGGATGCTCTGTAATATTCCTTTTATGCTTATTTATGTTTTGCTATAGGTTGAACCCTACCCGTTTTTCTGAACAATCTTGCTTGATTCCTAGAGGTGGGGTGGCAGGAAATTTACCAGGGTAGGAGACTTACCGTGGGCTGGGATCACTGGCAATGTAATGGGGTGACATCACTTTTGGCATGACCTGGAGGGGGCAGCATTCTAAGATTTGCCCCAAACTATATTGTTTATCTATAGAGCTTTGGGTGGATGCTAGAGCATCACCCAATGTGGTGATGTTGCTTCTAAGATGCACCAGAAGTGATTCCATCATGGCACTGATATCCCCCCCCCCATCTCACCCAGCATTTCCTCCCACTGTCCAACTGAGTGGAAGCAAGATTTTCCTATGTTTTAGCAGGGGGTGGGAAATCTCCTACTGAAACAGGAGACCTGGCTTCCATACTGATTCCACCACTCAGTGACCCCTCCTCCATTGTCCACATGGATCCCATGAACACACACCTATCTCAGCCACTGAAAAGATGGTGAGATTCAACCCAATTATGCAGGCTTGTTGTAGGGGGATTTATATGCAATTTAAATGTTACTCGTATGTATGATGTATGGATTGTGTATGTATAATATATCATGTATTGACATATCAGTGCATAGAAATAATGTTGGAAAATGTGTACATTTTGTCCCCACACCCCAAAAGGAATGCATGAGAGACCAATTGTGGGTTAAACTAGGTTTCCTTAATCTGAACATTATTAGCCATTCATTTTAGCATGAGTTGCCACTAACTTGCTGCCAGTATTTCTGGGCAACACCACCTGGCCCCAAATTCAGCCAGTGCTGCTTTCAACTTTATTTACTTTGCCAAGAGATGTAAAGCCTCATCCCCTCTTCCCACACAATGTGAAGTGCCTAAGGGAGCTGATGCTGCTCAGCATCAAGGGAGAATGTTTCCTCAGGGCCCGGCTGTACATCCAGGATAGCCTGAGAAAAGTCTACATGCTGGTAGTTTGCCCAGCTCCTGACAACCTAACTAATCTAAGACCAGATTGTTTATTGTAAGCCTTCCCTACCAATAATTCAGAGCAGGTGAAAAGAAAAGTTTACTTCCTCGTGCCCATAGAAGGACACCCTCCGTCTCTCAAACTCCTGCTCCTCCTCCAAAGGCAATCAACTAATCTGAAAGAATACAGGCTAGAGTGGGTGGGAGGACTAATAGCTTCAGAAAACCTGCCTGGTAGAGGCAAGGTCAGTAAATACTTGGGCTTATGTATTTCTTGATTGTGTTACATGAAGAAGACCTCCAGTCCAGTCCTGCAGCCTCAGATGCTCATGTGCCATATCCCATATGAGAATGGTCAGCCTCTGAAGAGGTCAATGTGTCAAAGAGAACTTTGATGTGGTACATGATAACAACAGCTAGAATGACCTATGCTCAAGGTTGGAAACAGGAAGAAGTCCCGAAGATTGAAGATTGGATTAAAAAACTATTATTCTCAGTTGGACAAGCTGACAAGAAAGTTGAATAATATAGAAGCAGAAGATTTCTATAATGACTGGAAGGATCTAAAAGAATATTTAGAAAAGTATTGGGAAGCAAAAGACAATCTATTTTGTTTTAATAATTATTAAGTATAGAATTTTTTGGAGATAGGATAAGTAAAAAATTAATTGCTATAGTGAAATAACAGTTACCTAGTGAACTACAAAAAGAAAATTGATATATTAAAAAATAGAAAAGAAGTGAATATGCAGGAGGTCGAAGCACTGTGGGAAGCCGTATATTAGGGAGGGGGAAAGGGAGGTGGGTAGGGTATAACGGGGACAAATGTAGAAAATTTAATGTTGGCTGTGAATGTATATATCCTGAATAAAATTTGGGGGGGGGAAGAGAGAGAATGGTCAGCCTCTTCCAAGTTTTACTTACATGGAATGGCCTTATGTGAGGAAGGGAAATAGTGTAAGGAATTAGCAAAATGGCACAAAGATATTCATGGCAATGTAACTAGGGAACCTGCTGTCCTGGGCCCTTCTAGGTATGAGGTTTGGGACATGATTGTCAGAGATGGAGATGAGCCAGCCAATTGGAGAGCAGCTATGGAGGTTACTCATAGGCAGTTCTGCTTCTCTCATGAGGGCATTTGCTGTGTGATTGATTTGCATAACTTACCTACTAGCTTTCTTCTTGAACGATCACCAAAGGAAGCTATTACAATCAAGTTAAGAATGGTAACAAGAGCAAATAGAGAGCCTGCATGTTGTAGTGGTTGGACTAGAATTTGGAGACTTAGGCTCAAGTCTCCACACTGCCATGGCCCATGGAAGCTTGCTGTGTTATTCTGGGGCAGTTATTCTCTCTCAGCCTAACTTACCTAATAGGGTGGTCATTGAGAGGATAAAATGCAGGAGAGAAAACCACTGTAAGCTGCTTTGGGTCCTTAATCGAAAGAAAAATATCTGAACCAATTAATACAAATAGACAATGCAACTACATAGTAAAAGACAACAAGCCATGGTACACTAAACAAAACTAAATATGGGTCCCGGTCACACGGCGAATTTGCTGCAGAAGAGCCACGAGTGGTGGGTGGATTATCTTGGCATGATCACACTGCAACATCTGGCAAGTGGAGAGCACCTGTGGCCAACCCGTGGCATACCGCCAAAAAAGCGCAATAAAAAAACAGTACCTCGTATGTAGTGGCAAACAGTTTGCCACGGGCTGCCTCCGGACTCCTGTGTTGTGATCGTGCCGGCCCCTCGTTAATGCGCAGGCGAGGAGGACAGGACCCATGGTTTGCCACCGACATGTCGGATCGCGTTCTGGCAGCTGTAATTGCACTGGAGCAATTAGCCACGCCCCCCCGTGTTATCTGGCCTGTGTGACTGGGGCCAGCGTTTAGTTTTTGCTTTTTATACATTGGATTTGGGGGGGCATTCCCACCAAATGTATAGGAATGTGCCTTTTTGCCACACCTCTTCCAGCAGAGACTGTCTCCAGTTTTGGACATTACATTTAGTTAATATTTCCTTAAATAAAATTTACGGTATCTTCTTTCACCACTGTAAAAAATAAATACAAATCCTTCAATGATAATTGAACACAGACAGCCTGCTAAAACAACACTTACCTTCTGTTCTTTGACCATGAGCCAATTCACAAAGTCATAGATATGAGCTTTGTTTCACTGGATTGCAGGTGCTGTTTCCCAATTTTTAGTGCACAGTCAAGTTCCTGTGCTCCTATGACAGTGCACAAATGAATCCATGCTTCACACATTCATTATGAAAGTCAGATTGGCACAATAACAAAAAAAATGCTTTGTATGGGCCAATCTGATTTTAAATTAAATAATTGGACCATTTATCCTTCTCTAAAGAGATTCAAGAAAGACTTCTCAATAACAGCATTATTCAACTACTATTTGCTTCATTATTGCATTCTGTCATGGTTTTAAAGACATGATTATATCTTTGTTCCTCTGTATGAGAGAAACATGAAGATGGCTTTTGTATGCCTTACACCGTTCACAATTGCTTAAATTATTGTATGCATCAGATAAAATGGGACTGCAGGGAATGAGTTCTGCTATATGATGTCTGATTATTTATTTATTGTCATTGGGGTAAAATAGGTTTCTACCACGCAAGTCAAGGAAAAAATAAGAAGGAAATTAAAAAAAGAAAGAAAGAAAGGAAAGGAAGCCTGCAGTCTCCATAATAACAAAAAAATAAAAATAAAATAGTAGTTTCAGTTGTTCCCCATGCAATCCTAAAAAGAGCTCAGTCCTTCTAAATCCATTGAAACCAGCTCTGCTTAGGATTGCACTGTAAATGTTCCCAACTTCACATTATTCAGATCTGCTTTTCTGTCTACTAGAGTATGCACAAAATGTTGGGTCAGAGCAACAAGCCATTGTTGCTGTCAGCCTGGCATGGCCAGGTGTTGGGTACAAGCCAAGAATGTTTTTCTTCCCTGATACTTGAGCCAGGAAGCTGGTAGGCAGTATGAGCAAGTCACACTGAGGATCCAAGCCTAAATTAGACATTCTATTGGTCCAGGTAGAAGCCCATTGACTTCTTGTGTCACCCAGGTCTGGATTTAGATGAAGAGAGGCCCTAGGCTACTCCACTTGTGAGGTCCCTCCCAATCCCCCACCCTCACGACTAGAAGAAAATGGAAGAGTGTTATAAGCAAAACTGAGTGAAGCCAAGGATGATGACGGGTATTTAAAATTCTGCCGTTCACAATTTCTCCTCTAAAGGACATAACATGTTATTGTTAAATACCATAGTGATTGAAAAAAATGCATAAATGTTAAAATTATCACTGAAAAACTTTTGCAATAACTGAACTTTGTAAACCTTTTGTGGAATAAGCATTAATTTTTAGGAAAATGAAGTTGTAATGTTATTCTTTAAAAAAAATCCTTGAGTTTACAAATTATATTGTATAGGAAGTATAAATAATATGATCATGATTACCTGACAGCGTAGCCCTTTTAGAATCTACTTTATGTTGTCATTAATCAGTTTAAAAATACATATTAAGAAGTAAACTACAATCATCAAATACAGTAAGACTAAAATGTTTTTTCTAGCCTTCCTCATAGCAAAATCATCCAAAACTTCATCAAAATTTATTTGTCTAAGTTTGTCACTTTCAATGTACAGAACGCTCAGTGCGGACAACCTCTCTTGAGACATTGTGGCCCTTAATTCATTTTTAATTCTTTTGGGTCTTGAAAAACTCCTCTCTCTTGAGCAGTTAGTGACCATAAAGCTAAGAAATAGCCACAAGATTGCTTCCACATTAGGAAAGGCCATCTGAATTTTTTCCTTGTATATAATTTGATAAAGGTCTGTATGAGACAATGAGTGCTCTTCTGTAAGCCTATGGCTTTGTCTCATGTAC
>NW_015167069.1:792652-792789 GCF_001447785.1 Gekko japonicus
TCAGATTAGCAAGAATGGAAAACAATTGCGCAACATCACTGTACACAGTACTTCTTTTTAAATTGGCTTCAAGTGCATCTAATATAGGAATAAAGGATTTTATCCTAAATTTATCTCTTGAAGAAAGTGCATCTAAG
>NW_015167069.1:793724-802377 GCF_001447785.1 Gekko japonicus
AGGTCGGTAGTGGGATCCCTACCCCTGATCCACTCTGACTCAGGCACAGGACCTCCGTCTTTGTTGGATTCGATTTCAGTCGGCTCAGTCTAAGCCACCCAGCCACGTCCTGCAGCACCTGGTCTAGATCTTCTGGGGTAGAGCCGGACTGGCTGCCCAACAACAGATATAGCTGGGTGTCATCTGCATATTGGTGACACCCTAGTCCGTGCCTCTGGGCAATCTGGGCAAGAGGGCACATGTAGATGTTGAATAACACTGGGTACAGCACTGCCCCTTGAGGCACTCCACAGATCAGCGGGTGCCTTCAGGACGTCTGCTCCCCAAGTGCCACCCTTTGTCCCCGGCCATGGAGAAAAACCCCCAAGGGCCCCCCTTTGCCCCCGGCCAGGGAGAAAAGAGACAAGCCATTGCAAGGCAAGCCCCTGCACCCCCATGTCAGCGAGGCGGTGGGTCAGTAGCTGATGTTCGACTGTGTCAAATGCCACCAACAGGGGTTGGGATTGGGGCTAGCTATTGGATGATCAATTTTATTGGAGTGCTACATGCATTTGGTCAGAAACACAGGAAGGTGGGGGCTTTGGGGAAACTTTCTATGTTCTCTCTCACACACAAGGTTTAGCAAACACACTGACAAGTTAAAGGACCTTTAAGGCCCTGTGCAGTCTGGGACCATCATATCTGCAGGACCATCTCTCCCACTATGTCCCCCGAAGAGCTTTGCATTCTTCAGATCAACATCTACTGGTGATCCCCGACCCAAAGGATGTCCACTTAGCCTCAAGCAGAGCCAGAGCCTTCTCAGCTCTGCTCCCACCTGGTGGAACAGCCTCCCAATGGAGATGAGGGTCCTGCGGGACTTACAACCATTCTGCAGGGCCTGTAAAACAGACCTGTTCCACCAGGCCTTTGGTTGAGGTTCCCCCAAGGCTTCATGTTCAGGCCGTCAGCCGCCGATCAGTAAAGGCAACGAAGCAGTACCACATTTGTGCGCATGCGCGTTTGTGTGCATACCGTGGAGGCTTACAAGAAAACATCCGGTGGGACGTGGACAGGCACTGGATGTGATGGGATACCAGCACTTCATACACCCGCCCGCACCCCACCGGATAACACTACACTTTCCCAGCTACTTTTTAACTCTGCATCTTTGGCCGGATGGTACGGGTTGGAGATGGGCACGGGATGCTTGTCAGATGTTGCCGTATGATCATGCCCTTTTAATCCGCCCAGCAGTCGTGCCTCTCACACGGCAAATTCTCTGTGTGACCGGAATCATAGAGTGGTAAAAAAATTTCTGAGAGCACTTTAACTGTATTATCATCATTTTGTGATTTATGTATAGAATTGAATTTTAATCTTTTATCATCTCATGTTTTACTCTTTTAAATTGTTATATTTATATTTTATGAGCTGCACTGAGCCAACTTGCAGGGTAGGGCAGAATAAAAACAAAAAATAAACAATTAAATTCAATTAGAAAACCTAATCCAGATTTTTTAAAATTTTCTTTCCATGTAACCCTTCCTAATATATTTCTAGTAAAGTCTTGTTTTCTTAAACTTAATACACGCATGTGGTTGCATTCCTTTTTACTTTGCTGAATGTCCAACAAGACCTCCCAGTACTAGAGCACTCACACCAGGAACTCTGGTACCAGGACCCAGGCAGCACTTAAAGGCAATTTATGCCTCAAAGTCCACAGGGCCAATTGGCCCATGTGGACTTTAAAGCGTAAATTGTCTCTGAGTGCTGTCTGGTTCCTCCTACCAGAGTTCCTGGTGTGAGTGCTCTAGTGCCTTACTGCTTATGGCACAAACTATGTGTTATTTAGTGAAACAGCCAGACTTTTAGTGAAAATCCCCCCTCCTTTTGTCCCCCTTTCCATGCTTCTGCATCCATTTAACCTGGCCCCGTGAGATTAATTTCCTTTTCATTATCATTGAAGCAGTGACCTGCAATAAATGCTGAGTTATAGTCCAATTTATCAGGAGCTGTCATGGCTATTTACCATATCTAGCAATAATCCTCATCCCCCCACCCCTTTTGACAGGGTAAAATGGAGTTACCATGAGGTTTTCACAGTAATTTTGAATAGATATTGTCTGTTTACATTGACTGTACGTGGCTGACTACAGTAAATAATACCAGTAGGAATCTGATTCAACTTAATCCATATTATTACTTTCTCTGCACTAGAAGAGGTAAAATCCACAGTCAAGGTGTCCTATTCAAGTCTGTCAAGAACTTGCTGATTATGTTAAAGCTATATTTCTTTGCCCTGAAGTAGGTCAACCAACAATGAACTTTAAAGTACTCAAAGATCTACTGGAATATAACAGCCCTAGGGGAAACCAGATTAAGTGGACAGGATACCCAACTTTGTGGTTATTGCTGAATAAGAACATTGGCTGTTATTGGTTAAGAACTTTTTGAGGAGCAGCAGAAGATTATCAGGCAGATCAGGAGCAAGTTTCCCTGAAAGACAGCTGACCCACCTCTCCCAATATTTCTCTGTAATGTGCAGTATTGGTTGCTGCAATCCTTCATGCTAAAAAATCAACCACACCTGGAATACATTGTCTATTTTCAACTCAATTTAAGCATTCTTATAACTGCATTGCTATAAGTGAGAGGGACATTAATGGGAGGGGTTGTTTTTCTTTGGCTCTGTTAGTTTATCTCCTCTCCACTGCCCTGCCTGCAAAAATGGCAAGGGCTTGTCATAGGGTGAGAAAGGGAACTCTCGATTGTTTAAAAGTAAATTTAAACCAACCCCAAATTTTTGGAAAGGTTGCGGTGAAATAGGAAACCTGATACATTGTTGGTGGGCCTGCCCCAGAATTAAACTTTATTGGAATAAAATTGTAAACGAGATTAAAACAATTACTATGCATGAAATACCTAATTATCCTGCTTCACTTTTACTACATCACTGGACTAGGATGCGACTATCAAAACAAATGTCAGACGTTATCTCAACATTATTGATGGCTGCTAAGAACTTAATAGCTTTAAATTGGAAATTAAACAAAATCCCTACAATAGCCCAATGGAGGACAAAGGTATGGGATATGATTGTCTCTGACAAAATTGCAATGCAGCTCATAACGCAAGACAATCCGAATATTGAAAACAACTTTTTGGAAAAATGGTTTGTTTTTTTCGAATATATTGAAGCTCGTCAACCACGGATTTTTAAGTTGCCACGGAAGTATAAGGACTTCGCTTTTTACTAGTATAAAATGGACTGTACATGAGTTATTTGTGGTTTAAGTTTTGTTTATAATGTTGTTAAAAGTTTGGACATTTTTACTTTTATGCATTATAATATTATTTTAAAATTTAATAAAAAGTTATTTGCAACAAAAAAAAGGAAAGGGAACTCCCAAGTAATGTTAGAGAAGGCAGCATTTTCCACTACCTCCTAATAAAGAAGAAGGCCAGTGATCAAGCTAGGAGTAAAAAGAGCAAGTTTGATATTGGTTATGCTTCTTTTGCACCTGTGCAGTTGCACTATTTGATAAGTTGGCACAGTCTCTCTGCATCCACAAGCTCACTGGCAAAGTCACTAGTCATGTGCTTCCCTCCTTCCCATGCAGGATAAATACTCAGTCAGACAAAATGGGCAAGCTAAGCCACAACACAGGGAGCAAAATGCCCCTTTTATGAGTACATTTTGGAAGGGGTTTCACAGGATAGGTTGGAAGGATGGCAGTGGGAGGTGGAAAACAGAACAGCTGTGTTCTGGACTTAAGGTCTTCCCCATGCATAAACTACAGTATCCAAGAGTCAGGGTGAGAATGTGCATGCACAAAGTAACATGAACTTCAAATGCTTAATTTAAGGCAAGCATTTATTTTTAATCGTTTAAGGATGTGACTTGCAATTGCACAAAGTAACATGAATCCAGAAACAACTTCAAATGCTTAATTAAAGGCAAGCATTTATTTTTAATCGTTTAAGGATGTGGCTTGCAATTTGCAATCAAATTGCCATTTGAACAGTGGAACACT
This sequence comes from Gekko japonicus, assembly GCF_001447785.1. Classification (NCBI taxonomy): domain Eukaryota; kingdom Metazoa; phylum Chordata; class Lepidosauria; order Squamata; family Gekkonidae; genus Gekko; species Gekko japonicus. The sequence goes on from NW_015167069.1 coordinate 797,741, forward strand.
AATGTGGAGCTGCAGAAGTGTGTTCCATATGTTCTAAGTTACACTTTCTTTACACTAAGAAAAAAAAGTTATGCCTATCAGACTGGGTTGGAACCCTGTGCGAATACCAACACATGCCCCAACACTTGAACACTCTGTAAGCCTTATCTGGATTGAGCTTCAGCTTCTTGGCCCTCATGAAGCACATTACCTATGTCTTTATATCAAAAACACCAGATCTGTATGACTTGGCCCACCAAAAACCAACCAAATACAACCCACCATTCATCCAAAGAGGCTTCCAGGTTTTGACAACACCCTTGATTTTGAGAACCCAGGCAGGCAAAACAAGATACTTTCATCAAACCAATAGTGAGATGTCATTGTTGGGGTGTGTTTCCATCCAAAGAGGCTTCCAGGCTTTGACAACACCCTTGATTTTGAGAACCCGGGCAGGCAAAACAAGATACTTTCAACAAACCCATAGTGAGATGTCATTGTTGGGGTGTGTTTGGGTTGGTAGTTCACAAGTTTGCAACCTGTACCAGTTTACAGAAAAACTGGAAGACATGTTGATTTCATTTGTGTGAAAACAAACTTCTTTGAAATATTCTGTTTTTTGCCTGTGCAGAAGATAGCTCTTTACTTAGAAGGCTTTTGCCATACACCTCTAACCACAATATACCCAAGGTTTAATCAGCTTTTTAATTGCCCCCATATCCTCCAAGCCTAAGATATTTGCCTCATGCAATCATCTTCAGGGTATAATACTGCATGGTATAATGAAAGTTTTTATAACCACTTGGAAACATCCATAATTTTTAATGAGTTTACCAGACATAACAGTGCAACATGTATTGGAGATGTGCACTGAGGCAACAGGTTCTTTTTGATCAAAACACAATTACGTGCTTTCAAATAGCAAACCAGATCTCATTTTCTTCTGTGACATGTTTGCTAGCAGATTCTGTAGGACTGGCCAAACACAGGAAAGAAGAAAGCTAACGTCCAAATCACAAAATTGCTGTATTACCTTGTGAAGAAATGCCTTTTTGGATGGAAGTTTGACATGAGCAAAATCCTTCACTCTTGAACTTTATAAGTTTTTTTTTTCTTCTGGGCAGAGAGCAAGGCAGGAGGAGGAAGTCAGTTCAGTTGCTTTCCAGACTTACCTCAGCCTACCATCATACAAATGCTAACAGATATAATAGGAGAGAGAATGGGTGGATCAGCTCTCCCCATCTCCTCCCCAATCAGGAAACAGAGTTTAGCAGGAATTAAGACTAGAAAGACTTCAAAAAGAAATTTCTGGAGACTTCAGGAAAAGCTACCTTGACCTGGCCTGACCAGGTCAGTGGGTGGGGAAAAGAGAGATGATAAGACTCAGGGAAGCAAGGAGGAAGCTGTCTATTGTGCTGAGTTCATCAGAGCAGATAAAACTCTTAACTGAGATTAGGAGAAGGCGTCTATTGCCATGTGCTGGCCTGGAAAGCCTGAGGAAGCTGTAAGGTAATGACAGCTCTGCAGAGATCTATAACATGCTAAGCTAAGGAGCCTGTCCTATATTTTAACATTTGACAGGGCACATATAGAGAGAGGGACAGGGGAATTGCATTTTACCCATTTCTTTTGAGTCCCTTGTTTAGTCTGATGCTGTGCTAAAAGTATACTTGTGAACATTTTCTTTTTAATAAATACTTTATAATTTTTGATGCTGGTAGTGGTTCTCTGTACCATGTAGACCTCCATCATCTTGAACATACTATTTTAAAAGGAGTGCTGGGTGGATGGCAGGCAGTTGGCAAATGGCTATTCTCCCAGTAACGCACAAGGCAGTAAATGGTTCCCATGGTGACCAGGTGCTGGGCAGTGTGAAACAAAGAGGCAAGTCAGACCCTCCCAGCAGGCAATTCCCTACAAAGGTCAGGTAGTGGCAGTGGTTACCAGAAAGAGAGAGAAAAGCCTCCCCAGGTGTTGGGAAAACCTTGGGAGGCAGGGTGGAACAGGACCTGAAGGCCAGAGAGGACCTGTTCCACCACATACCCAACAATCTTTGAAAGCAGTGGAAGTGACACGAAAGCATCTGAGATATATTCCATATAAACATGCATTTTTTTATCCTGGAGCAATTTCGGGGGGGGATGTTCTGCAGGTTTTTTCACTACTGATTTAGCTGGAACCAAGGAAAATTCATCTGTGATGGCTATTTATTAGCAGCTATTCATGACATCATGTTGATCATTATGGTAGTTTTCTTACCATTTTTCAAAATGTAAAATTAAATTAATTCCTTCTTGTGGCAGATGAAAATAAATTGTATAATGGATGAGAGTTATTTGCATGACTTAATCATCCTTTGAAATGAAATTTAGTAATCAAATGCAATCTGGATCAAATCTGATCCATACATATATTGACAGTATAACCCTGAGCAAATATACAGCCTTCTAAGTCCAATGATGTCAGTGGGTTTAGAAGAATCTCTGCTTATGATTGTGCTGTAAATGATCCAAACTTGATTAAATTATTTTCAACATCCAAAGGAGTCAGAAATCTTCCAGTCTGACACTGGTCGTGCACACTGTCAGGCAGCAAAGATTGGTGAGAAAGATACTATAGCAGGACACACACAATCATCTTCAGGGTATAATACAGTATACTATAATGAAATTTTTTATAACCACTTGGAAACATCCATAATTTTTAATGAGTTTACCAAACATAACATTGCAACATGTACTGAAGATTTAAGAGTGGTCAGAAACCTTCTGCTTTGACTTTGCTACACAAGCAAGTTCGATATGTGAGAGGATAAAGGCAAAGACAATGCCTTCTCCCCTTCCCTGTGATTCACAGCCAGTCAACATGGTACATAGGGAACAAGGGCAAAAGCTTTGCTTGAACATGCTGGCTGGCCAGCAGAAGAAATAGAAGTAGAGGTCTTTCTAAGCAATATGCATCCTTCAGATCATAGTAAAGGAGGTAGCCATGCATATGCCTATTCAGACCTCTGTGTGTTCAGCTTACTCTGCAAATAAGAAACACATTTGCCTATAGAGCAAAAAAACACATTTTCTCTTTTCTGTATGACAATCCCTTCAGTGAGTGGTACCATCCTTGCAAATTTCATCACAATTGTGGTTGGTGCTTGGCTGGGGCAGCTACATCCAGAAATCTGTTTCCTGTTGAACCCAATGGAAATGACTATCAGATTGATTTCCTGGTAAAACCACAACCTGAAGAAGAAACAACGGTTTGAGCAGAAGTGGCAGGAAGATCTTAAGGAGTGGGAACTCTGAAATATCTGTCCACATCAACTGTGTATGTGTCAACTATCATGTGCCATTTTGATGTATTTTGTAAGCCCAGAATAATCAAAAGGTTTAGATATAGAGGAGAGGTAAATATCTTCTAAGTAAGCCAATAGGAAGGAAGGAAGCAGGGCAGGTCCACCCGCTAGGCGAACTAGACATTTGCCTTAGGGCACGGGAGGAGAGGCAGGGGCAGCTCACAGGAGCCCGGCATGCTCCCAGCACTAGGAGCCGGAGGAGCGCCCTCTCCATGGAGCCAGGCGCCGCAGTGCCCCCTTGAGCCAGCCAGCCAGTGCTGGCATTGCGCTGCCAGGAAGCACCAAGGTCCACCTTGTTTTGATGTATTTTGTAAGCCCAGTATAATCAAAAGGTTTAGATATAGAGGAAAGGTGAGGTAAATAACTTCTAAGTAAGCCAATAGGAAGGAAGGAAGCAGGGCCAGTCCACCCGCTAGGCGAACTAGGCATTTGCCTAGAGCGCAGGCCGGCCCTTAGGGCGCGGGAGGAGAGGCAGGGGCGGCCCACAGGAGCCCGGCATGCTCCCTGCACTAGGCGCTGGAGGAGCGCCCTCTTCATGGAGCCAGGCGCCGCAGTGCCCCCTTGAGCCAGCCAGCCAGTGCTGGCATTGCGCTGCCAGGAAGCACCAAGGTCCACCCTCCGAGGCCTCAGCTCCACCGCCTGCCTGCCTCCCTTCCCTCCTTCCTGCACCGCAGTTGGTGCCCCAGGGGGGCCCTCGGAGCCAACATCTCGCCTGGCCTCAGAGAGGCCACCCAAGCAGCAGCAGTAACAGCAGCAGCCTTTCCCCAGATTGCGCCGGCCGGCTGGGTGGAGGGGTGCAGGCGGGCACTCCTGGCTGTGTGTGGCAACGGCAATGAGGCTGGCTGGCTGGAGCAGTGGCAGCGGGGCGCACAGGATGGGCGGCCACCTCTTGCCACTGCCGCTCGCCCTGATGGTGGTGCTGCTGCTGGGCACTGCAGGTAAGAAGACGGGATCAGGATTGGGCTGGCCACCAGCATCCCCTCCACTGCCCTCCCTTCCTCCCTCTGCGCTGGGTGCCCCATCGGCTCGGGCTCCGCAGCGCTGCCCCAGCGGAGGAGGAGGAGGCACGGCGGGTGCTTCGCCAGCAAGGCCCAGGGAGTGGGAGGCAAAGCCAAGCTCCGCCCCAAGGTGCCGCACACCAGCTGGGAGGTCTCCAGGCCCCACTGGGATGTTGGCATCTGCTCTCACCTAGGGTGCAGGTACACCTTGGGCTGGCCCAAGAAGGAAGGAAGGAAGGAAGGAAGGAAGGAAGGAAGGAAGGAAGGAAGGAAGGAAGGAAGGAAGGAAGGAAGGAAGGAAGGAAGAGGGG
>NW_015167069.1:802483-808659 GCF_001447785.1 Gekko japonicus
CCCCCATCGGCTCGGGCTCCGCAGCGCTGCCCCAGCGGAGGAGGAGGCACGGCGCGTGCTTCGCCAGCAAGGCCCAGGGAGTGGGAGGCAAAGCCAAGCTCCGCCCCAAGGCGCCGCACGCCAGCTGGGAGGTCTCCGGGCCCCACCGGGAGGTTGGCATCTGCTCTCACCTAGGGTGCAGGTACACCTTGGGCTGGCGAAGGAAGGAAGGAAGGAAGGAAGGAAGGAAGGAAGGAAGGAAGGAAGGAAGGAAGGAAGATGGCTAACAAAAAGTTCATCAAACACTTTAAACAGGATCACATTTCTTTTGGGTTCATAGTCATTGAAGAAATTGGGGCATATTCCCTGCATATTGTATTATTATACTTTGTGCATTTATAACAGTTATTACAATAAGCTTTTCAAGGACCACATGAGCCTTAAGTGTGAGGCAGTATAAAAATATTTCAAATAAATAAATATTTTATATACACACATATGTATTTTAATATTATTAATTTAAAATATGAACAGACAGATATTATCAAGGGCAAGGAAGCTCTCCTCAAATGACCGTTGAGGCCTAAAGCATACCTACATTCTTGTACAGCATCCCTCATTTTGAAGAGATCTTTACTATGGTTATGCTGACTGTTAATAAGCAGAGAACAAGTTAGGGTGAACTTTCGCAAAAGGTTCTAGGACTTATGTATAGGCTCGACATGGCTAGGTTCAGGTAAGGCAAAACTGAATGTGAATATTTGAAGGCAACTGAGGTCCTCCTTTGTGTATAACAACTGTGATGGAACAGTTCTTCTTATCTAAGTATTTTTATAAGAACAGGCACCAACCAGAAAAAATGTGACTCATGTGGGTTTATGGTTCACTGCCAAACTGAATCATGAACCAAACCACAAATTGAACGGAGAGGTTCATTCGCAAACAGAACTTTTTCATGGTTCATGACACACAAACCCAGTTGAAAGGAACCACAGTCCTTTTAAATGGGCTTTGCAGAAAACCCGAAAAAGCAGCCTGCTCCCCACTGCTCAGTTGTTTTAGCTATCTTGTGCAGTCACTTTGAAGGGGTTGCAGAAGAAAGCCCAAAAACAGCTGAGCAGTGGAGAGGTGCTCCCCATCACTCAGCTATTTCTTCTTTCTTGTGCAATCCCTTTACATTTTAGTTGTTTTCTGAGCTTCTGCAAATCCTATTTAAAGTGATTGCAGTCTTTTTCTTTTTTTGGCCCCCCCGAAGGGGATTTTTTATTGCATTTTCTAATAAACTACAAAGAAAAAAAGGGAAGGGTAACTATAAACTATGGGAGAAAGGAAAGAAAACCACTAAAATCCCAAGAGGTGGAAGCCAGTATAAGACTTATAACAAGATTAATATGAATTAGTAATTAGCTTAAAATCAATACCATTTCATGTGAGATACATATACATGCTTATCTTATCAAAGTTAAAATGTCTGTTCAAAAATAATCAAATAAAGATTGTTAGTATGTGTTAGAGTGAAATTCAAAGTCCTTCAGCATCACTTCTTCCCTCTTCTGCTTCTCATGTAATAGTCTCTTTTGGGGGCGCCCCCCAATTGTGCATCTTCTCATTCACTGTAAATAAGATGTCTTCGGGCACCAGCCATCTGTATCAGATATTGTTTGTTTGCAAAAAGCTTATTAAGTCTTTGAAGTTTTTCCTTTTCTTCCTGATCTCAAATGGAATATCTTTTAAAACTCTTATTTCCTTGCCATTGGTTTCTAGGGGTGTTCCAGATGTTGCTTTTAGGATTAAATCCCTCACATGTCTTTTGGAGAATCTGACCACTATCTCCCCTGGCAGATTTTTCCTCTTTATGTATTCTGGATATGATCTGTAGACCATGTCCATTTCGCTTAGGATATATTCCGCTTTTAAATCTGCTATCAGGGACAAGGCATCACTCAAAATTTGCTTCAGATTTTCCCCATCCAATTCTGGTAGCCCTTGAAATCTTAGGACAAAGCTTGCTTTTTCCATTTGTAGTTGTAACAGCTGTGATTCTTCAAATGTTGCTTTCTTTTCCAGCATCTGTACACACTTTTTAATCTTTTTAGTTTTGGCATCCATCTCCTTCATTGTCTCCACGGTCTGGTCAATCTTTTTATTAATTTTGCTTAGTTGGAGTTGCTGGGCTGCAGAGCTCTGATTTAATGTAGTTAGCTGCTGGTTGACATTTGTCATTTGGTCCAGCAGAGGGTGCAAGGAGTCTGCTAACATCTTCAACCACTCTGTGGAAGTCTCGGATCGCGAGGTTTCACCAGCAAAGCTCAGACTTCCTGAAGAAAGTTTTGCTTTTGCCAGCTTATCTTTCTCTAGTTTTTTAGTCGCCATCTTTAGAGGTTGTTTACTTTTCAGCTAGTTTTACCAAAAGTCTCTAAAGTTCACTCAAGCGCTTGTTGTCTTCTGCAGCTTTCTTTGAACAGTTTTTTGTTTGGTATGCCTCCCCCCCCCTTTATCTCAGAGTCTTCTTTGGAATCGGGAGGTTCCCTCCCCCACTCGCTCGTATTTCAGGGGAAGGGGCTTTCAGCTTTCACATTGTTATGCTTGGATAGAAAACAAAGGGTCCCTTTAAACCTCTGCTTTCTGCTCAATTCACAAACTGCCATGAACTGCTTTAAAAGTTCATGATGGTAGACCTATCACAAACTTTGTGTCACGGGCTGGAGTGCAGGCAGAGCGAGAGAGAGACAGTCGAGGTCCAGTCCAAAGTCAAAGCCAAGAGGTATCAAAACAGGAGCCGAAATAACAGAGTTCAAAGCACAAACCGAAAGCGTAGTCATCAAATCTGGGGTCGAGGAGCCAAGAGTTCAGAGCACAAGACAGGAACCGGGAACACGGGCAAGGTGGGTGTGGAAGCATCATCAAGCTGACTAGTTGCTGGCACAAGGAACTAGCATGGGGAGCTAAATACCCCTTAAGGCTGTTATCAATTAGCATTCAGCATGTGCATCCCAGCTTCTGGTAGAACTCAGGGCTGAGAGACTGCCTGCTGTGCAGGTGCGCCTCCCGCTGCCAGGATGCTAAGTCTTGACGGAGCCGGCTCCATAGACGTGTCACCTGTGGAGGCGAGTCAGGGGGGCTGTCTACCATGCATCGTTCCTCCTCAGCTGTTGCTGGGACAAGCAGAAAGGATGCATCAACGGGCTCTGTGGTTTCATTGGGATTAGGTGTGGGTTCTGCTGGGGCTGGGAGCTCATCCTCAGCAGCACTCATGACACTTTGGTTCACAAACCATTCTTAAATGATTTTGCTTTGTGGTTCAGTTTGCGCCCATCCCTGTCTTTTTCTCTAACCGCACTATTTCCTCCCTGGTTACACCAGGGAAAATAATAAGCTGAGTACCCCTGTCTCCATTTGTATGAAAGGAAGAAGGTTTTGTTAAGCTTTCATTGTTGTCTTCCATTAAAGTCAAGTTGGTCTTTTGGATCCCTGTGCAAAGATAGGGTCTCTAGGGCCTGCATAGCCAGAAATTGACATTATTTGGAAATGCTTTTGAACTACAAAATGAGTTGAGAGGGGACTGAAGGAGCATGGAACCCAGGATATGGTGATGTGATACAGGGGATGAGGTCCTGTCCTTGTTACACAAATCCGTGCTCTGTGTGACATAACTGACCAGTATAAGGAGAGACCAATAGTAAGGCTTAAAGTCAAATGATGCTTGTATGATGGCAACTGCTTGATACCAATTAGAGATTCTTTATTGTGTAACTATATGTAATGTAATTTGGGGTATAAGACCTTCTGCCCTTCCTGGGTATGGCAGAATACAGCTTTGGAATTGCTGACGTGCTAAGGTGCTCAGCCCTGTATTCCATGTTTTGAATTCATTAAATACCATAGATATTTATCTAACTCGCTGGACTCTGACTGTGTGATTCCAATTCAGCCAAGGGGTTTTATGTGATACAGGGGGTGAGGTCCTGTCCTTGTGACTGATACACAAATCCGTGCCCTGTGTGACATAACTGACCAGTATAAGGAGAGACCAATGGTAAGGCTTAAAGTCAAATGATGCTTGTATGATGGCATTTGAACCTGTTTGGACGCATTAGTCTTGAACTTCAATCCCTGTTCAAGACAAAGCTTAACATTGCTTCCTTATGAGATGTTTCGCATTACATCTTAGGTATTCCTGGCAGCTTCAGAATACACTACACCTGTATTCCCTGTTTTGAATTCATTAAATACCGTAGATATTTATCTAACTCGCTGGACTCTGACTGTGTGATTCCAATTCAGCCAAGGGGTCACACAGGGCACAGATTTGTGCACCATGATGGATATATTAACTGGGGGTGAAAGCCCACAGCTCTGGCAGCACAGAAAAGAATGATGTGGGACCATCAGAGCCAATGATGCTTTTCTGCCATAGCTTTTTGGTTGCTCCAGTTGACTGGCTTCTTAACAGTGGGGCCAGGGAAACATCCTTAAGCCTTTCCACTGCTCTGTTCTCTCTCCAGGAGATAAAGCAAATAAGGCTTTTCCCCATGAAACCAGTCCAAAGGATGACAAAGACAAGTACCCAGCCAAATGTCCATAGAGACCAAGAGACTCAAGAAAGAGGGAACAAAACGTGTCTCTGAAATTTCATATCCATTTCAGCTGAATGGATTTGTTAGAATTTATTTATTTAAAACATTTTTATCCCACCTTTCTACCCAATCAAGGTCCACAATAAGAATACTTACCTGCCTACATCGACCTAGCTGTTACTGCTTTGTCCAATCAATGTCACGTATAGACCTCAGTATGCTCCATTAGATCACAGTCCCTACTTGTCTTTTGCTCTCTAATGCTACATTTTTAAGGATGCCTAAAAGTTGTTTTATTTTTCAAGGTACTGCCTAGTGCCATTTTCCCTTCACTTTTGTGAATGAATGGCAAGTGGGATTATGGCAAACTGCTACCTGGCCCAAAGTTGCTGTAGTATAGGCTACCTCCATTCCCTTACAAGGGCTGCATTTCTATAAGATAGTAAAAAAATTTATGTGGGGTGCCAATATATTTTGACATGCAATCCTCTATTCTGTTAGAGCACACTTCAGGGGAAATGCAACTCTCCAGCATAGCTTCCATTCATTTCAATGGGATTTGCAAGAGAAAGCTTCCCAACAGATTGTGTCCCCAAAGTTCTGTGGAACTTAAGCTAATGAAATCACTAACAGCAGTTTGTTTGCATATATATTGGAAAAAAATGCTGTGGTTTTAGATTTATGAAGGGAGGGGGAACCGCCAGCTGTTCTACAAGCCATAAATTGTACAACTTGGTGTCCTAATATTGTTCTGTTTTATTATTATGGTTTGGGTTCCCCCCATATTTATTTATTCTCTGTGTCATATCTATTGATGGTTCAATGCAACAACATGTAGTAAAACAAAACCACTTTCAAATTATGAAGTGGAAAGACTGTTTCTGATAAACAACAGCAATCAAAGATCAACTGTGGCAGATCAGAACATTCAGGACTCTTGTCTTTCTCTCAGCTTTAAACATTTCTCTGAAGATTTGACGCATGTTGGCTTATCACCAAAGAGACTCTGAAAATCCTGGTTGAGCATCCAGCTCTTTTCAAATGCAACCTGGATATTTATTTATACCCCATTAGAGACCCAAAGCATCTTACAATGTTGCTCTCCCTATCGCTGATTTTATCCTCGTGACAACCACCCTGTGAAATCGGTTACCCTGAAAGACAGTAATTGGCCTGTGGTCACCTAGCAAGATTCCATGGCAGAGAAGAAAATCTGAGCCTCCTAGATCCTAGATTCTAACCACTACATCACACTGGCTTTCATGAAAAGTTTTCTTTACACTATAGGGAATACTCAGGTTGGCAGTGAAAACTTCAGGGGATCCTCAGAAAAGTTGCCTTCCCTGAGTCACATGAACACACATGAAGTGGCTTTATACTGAATCAGACCATTGGTGCATCAAGATCAGAATTGCCTACTCAGGCTAGCAGAAGCTCTCCAGGTTCTCAGGCAGAGGTCTTTCACAATCACCAACTACCTGACCCTTTAAACCAGAGATGGAACCTGGAACCTTCTGCATGCCACTCCCCAATAGCCTCTCCCTAAAGTCTGCTTCTCCTTGTTGTTGTTGCCCATTCACTTTCCCTCTTCCTCTTCCATCCAGTCACCATGTCCACTGA
>NW_015167069.1:808723-812721 GCF_001447785.1 Gekko japonicus
AAGTGTAAGAACAAGACCAATGGCCCACCTATTTTAATATGGTCTACTTTGATTGGCAGCACCTTTCCAGTGTCTCAGGCAGACAAAGGTCTTTCCTAATGCCTCCAACCTGTGATTCTTCCATTGAAGATGCTAGGGATCCAACTTCTGCCTCCAGCCCAGCTGATATGCAATTGAGTCATGGTCTCACTTCTACCACCACCTTTTCTTTCAAAGGAATTTCAAAGGGAGAATGCAAAGGGAAATTGCTAAATTAACATTCACCAAGGCATTTAACCATTACCTGGATGGTCGCCACTATACCAATCTCCTCAGATTTCTGAAGCTAATCAGGAACAGCCCTGGTTAGTACTTCGATGGTAGCCCAAGGAAAGCCAAGGTTGCTACACAGAGGCAGGCAATGGCAAATCACCTATGAACATCTTTTGTCTTGGAAACCTTACAAGTTCACCATAAGTCAGGTGCAACTTGATGGCACTTTCCACAAAGCTTTCATCCAGAGATCTTGTCTTAACAGGGATTTGGAATTTTTAAATTCACTGTATATGTTAATATGCAAAGAAGTGTAATACTACTTTTCATTCAGAGATCTTGTCTTAACAGGGATTTTGAATTTTTAAATTCACTGTATATGTTAATATCTTGCATTTCCCACCTTATACAAATGCCAGCTACTTTAGCTATACCTCTATAATTTCCTACTGTAGCTGCATCTTGCTCTAGATTTTATATTCTGACTATCTAACAGCAACCGAGAGTGTCTCACACCTGTCCTGGGTGAACTAATTTTTTCTTTAGATTGGAACCTTTTGAACTGGCCATAAGGTCCTATACCAGTTTTCTGTTGTGTATATAAATCTGACCAATAGATGTACATTTGACTGCATCTGAATAAGTGAGCTCTAACTCTTTAAAGTTTATGCTACAATAAATATTGTTAGTCTTTAAGTTTCCCCTGGGTTCCTGTTTTATTTTGTTCCTGCAGACTAACATGGCTACCCACCTGGACTCGTCTCCTTCTACTGAGATTCCCACAACATCCCGGACAGCCAATAGCCATTATTTCAGATAGGAGTTATATAAGCATAGTTTCATTAGATAGGGTTGATTTCCCAGAGAGAAACCTGAGCCTAAGCACTTCTGAGTTTATGCACACAGATACAATGCACATGTTACACGCCCACATACTGAAGGTGGGGCAGGCACATTGGTGGATGGGGAGATAAAGTGCAGTCTAACCTTAGAAGACTAATGCACAGATGTACTGTCTGATCCATGAATTTTCCATGAAGGAGGGATGAATGAGCCTTTCAGATCACCAGACACAACATGGTGTCTCAATGCACACATTTCAAAAACGCAATATATTGCAGTTTTACCTTGTCAAAACATTGCGAAGATAATGACCTGGCCTGCTTCCTGTCCGCAGAAGCAGTTGATGCTTCTGGAAAGGCCTCAAGAAGACATCACAGGAAAAAAAGCAAACTCAGAGGCCTTTGATTCACAGCTCACTTGGGACATGAAGGTGACAATCCTGAACATGTTTACTAGGGACTATGTCCCATTGAACTCAGTGGGATTGAATGCTTCAGGTCTGCACTAGTAATTCTCATTGTTCCCAAGCAAAAAACTTCAGTATCAGCTCCCTTGGATGTGGTAGAAAGAACAATAATGTAGTAGTAGAAGTAGTAGTGGTAGTGGTGGTGGTGGTGGTGGAGGAGGAGATTGGATTTATACCCTGCCCTCCACTACCCAAAGAAGTCTCAGAGCAGCTTACAAACTCCTTTCCCTTCCCCTCCCCACAAGAGACACCCTGTGAGGCAGGTGGGGCTGAGAGAGCTATTTCAAGGACTGCTCTTGAGAGAACAGCTCTGAAAGAACTTGTAACTGACCCAAGGTCATACCAGCAACTGCATGTGGAGAATACATGTGGAGTGGGGAATCAAACCTGGTTCTCCCAGATTAGAATCTGCACTCCTAACTACTACACCAAACTGGCTCACCTTGATTCACCTTGTGGGGTTGTTGGATGGCTGCAATAGGAATGTGAAGTGATTTGAACACCCAGAAGTGCTATATTAATGCTAAGTATAATATCCCCTTCCTTTGAGCTATATTTTGTTATTCTTTTCCATGGGAAAACAACACCTTGTGCTTGCATATGAACACACAAGATACACTCCTAACTACTCCTAACTACTACACCAAACTGGCTCACCTTGATTCACCTTGTGGAGTTGTTGGATGGCTGCAATAGGAATGCGAAGTGATTTGAACACCCAGAAGAGCTATATAAATGCTAAGTATAATATCCCCTTCCCTTGAGCTATATTTTGTTATTCTTTTCCATGGGAAAACAACACCTTGTGCTTGCATATGAACACACAAGATACATTTTACAGCCCAGAAGGTTATTCGGCGACAACCACCAGCAAACACCATCTTAGCCCTCTGCTTGAAAGTCATTGATACCAAGCACATAATGGCCCAGTACAGCTCTATTTGGTTTTGCATACATTGACGAGCATTTTCTGAAGCCTCCGATATTATTCTCTGGTGATCACAGAAATATCTGCAGCATATCAGCTTGGAAAATGCTTTTGGGAGGAAATTGGGTTTCTTGCTCTATTAGGAGCAGTCCATTTTTATGATTAAAATCAGAAAAACAATGTTCTTCCCAGTTAAAGTGAAATGTGCAAAATAAAGATTCTCCCATAACTGGGTCTCTAAATACTTATCTAAGACACTCGGGGGAGGGGAATACTGAAGAACAAGGAAGGGGGATTAAAAATGAAGACTGCTTTGCAGGGTCTGGTTGCCTCAATTTAGCACTAACGTGTTTTGCAGAAATTATGGGAGTGATGTTTCATATGCTCAGGATTTTTACAATATATTAACCCCTGTGGGGAATTTAAAAGCCAATTTATCCTTTTCTATATACAGTTAAAATAAGTTTCTGCTTCGTGTGTCAATATTTCAGGCCATCATTAGCTCCTACTGTATCTCACTACATGACATGTATCCCAATACGAACTCGCTGTGGATTAATCGTTTCTGTCCACAGAATGGCAATAAATCCCTGTAAAACAGAGAACAGAGACAGGGACTACACCCCAGCCTTTGCGGGTGTTCAGTTTTGGCACACTAACCATGTGTAATGGGAGCACACACTGATTGTGATCCTCCTGATACGTGTGGTAGCCATTTTGTGTGAATGGGGCAACGTACACACTTTTCAGCTTCAGTATGCATGAACAGAACACTGGATTTCTGAGGATATGCATTTGTGCATACTGAAGCTGTACACACATGGAAAAATATGTGGGTTGCCCATTTCACGTAAATTGTTGACCACACTTATCAGGTAGCTATTGCAGGTAGTACAAGCTCCCGTTATCTGTGGTTGGTGCACCAAAATAGAATGTCTAAAAGGATTTACTATGAGATAGGACCAGAAACATTAATTATCAACCTGGCCTTAGACATTCCCCAAAGTTCCTTCTCTTGGGGTGCTTCTCAATTTCTCATTCCTCATATTTCAATGCAGGAAAAAAATGAAAACATTTCATTGTCACTTCTCTTGTATGTGAACTGAGAGATGGTTCATAATTTTCATGACATTTTCTGTTTCCTTGCACCAAACAGTTTTCATAAAATGAATTTGCGCTTCATATTAATAAATCAGTATTATACATACAAATGATGAAAGTTGTATTGAAGTACTATGTAAATATCGTATGAAAGCAGTACAACGTGCACATTCAGGACAAATCTATGAAATGCTGAAAAACAAAAACAATGAAAACTTCTGACAAAAATATAAACTAATCTAAAAATGAATGAATGAATCTCCCTTATAAATAAAAGCCGAATGGTGGTGGCACTTCTCTAGAATATTCCACATGCTCCAAAATCAGTTCACTCTCTGATCTGTCATTCAGAGGGTCTCCCTATCCACTGGCTGCTTTGCCTGAGTCCTGCCTCCAACATTCTAAACA
>NW_015167069.1:812784-818517 GCF_001447785.1 Gekko japonicus
ATGTGAGGGATGGAGCCTGGAGAGGGTGAGGTTTCAGGAGGTGTGGGACCTCGGACAGGTACAAAGCCATAGACTCCACCCTCTAAACCAACTATTCCCTTCTGGGGAACCGTCGTTGCCAATTTCCAGGGGAGGGCTGGAGACCACTCAAAATTACAACTGTTCTTTAGGTAGCAGAGATCAGTTCCTCTGGAGAAAATGGTGGACTCAGTGTCATTATACCCTGCTGAGGTCACCACAGCAAATTGACACTGAGTGTCCAAGGCTGGGGCACCGGTCCAGAGCCTCTTTCTAGAGGCCGTTGTATTTATTTCCACAACGGGCCTTTTTCCTAGTAAATTAATAAATAAAATGAAATAAAAGAAGAAACCTTTGCTCATCCCAATCCCACACCTGTTGCTGCCATCTTCAGAGGAGAGTTGGAAGCCACAATAGAGGGGACCTTTTCCATAACAGCACTGTCCTTTTGGAATATGCTGCTGAAGGAAGTTCTTCCAGGGTAGTGACACTGAATAATGCATTAATTTGAAAAGGAAAAGTTCAACATGAGGAAAGAGAAAGTCCAGTGCAAAGATTGAGGCTCATGGGGTAATGTCTCAGAACAGTGGACTGAATCAAAGTGTAGCTATTCAAATGGAACCAGACAGATTTTGGAATTTCATCTCATTCCTAAACTGAACCCAAAGCCCACCAAAATAAATTATACATCTGGGTTTTTAAATTGCTGCTATTGCTTTTGTTTCTTAAAAAAAGCATTGTACTGATTTGCTTTATATGGTTTTTATGCACCATAAGCTGCATTGTACACAAATATTGAAAAGATGGGGTAGAATCTATTTTTTAAAAATTCAATAAACATAAAACTACAGCACAGGAACTACCACTTACTCCAAGTCTTCTTATCTTCTGTGTCGGTGACTAAAAAGATAAGAAGAAGGGGAAGAAGAGATTGGATTTATACCCCGCCCTTCACTCGGAGTCTCAGAGCGGCTTACAAACTCCCTTCCCTTCCCCTCCCCACAACAGACACCCTGTGAGGTGGGTGGGGCTGAGAGAGCTCTGACACAGACTGCTCTTTTTCAAGGACAGCTGTGCCAGAGCTTGCGACTGACCCAAGGTCACATCAGCAGGTGCAAGTGGAGGAGTGGGGAATCAAACCTGGTTCTCCCAGATTAGAGTCCGCACACTTAACCACTACACCAAACTGGCTCAAGGAAATGGCATAGCCAACAGCTTTCTTTTCTTCCACAAGGACCAAAAAACTGCTTAAGAAAAGAACATTGATGCTGCAGATGCAAACTTGAGATCACGTTACTGATTCTATGGCATGCGGTGGAAATTCAGAAAATGCAAGGAGCTACAGAGAGACCGCAATAGTCATGAGGGTGAGGTCGCCCTTGGTAGGATCTGACTACAATAATGTCGCCCTAGGTAGGATCTGACTACAATAGACTACAATAGACAATAGACTACAGTCGCCCTAGGTAGGATCTGGCTACAATAATGTAGGCCACTTGTAAACCGCTCTGAGACCCATTAGGGGTTATGAGCGGTATAGAAGTCACATGTAAATAAAAATAAATAAATAAAATGAGTGGCTTCACCATGGTAAAACATAAGTATATGGAAATAAGCCCCCCCAAAATACTCAAAGGGACTTATCCCCTTGCAAGACTCCACAAATGTTAAGCTTGATTTGGTAGCCAGCCACAGTTTTTACATGCCACCACCCCTTCTCCATCCTCTTTGCATTTCAGAGGACTTAGGGGAGAGGATGGAAGTCTCTCCTGTCATGATGAACTGGGAGCAGGCAGAAGCAGTGTGAGTCTTCTGCACTACTTCTGTCTCTTGCAAAGCTCAGTTTGACATAAAAGATTTCCAGCCCCTCCCCTGAGTTCCATGTGTGTCCTCCAGTATTCAAAAACAGAAAAGGGGAACTCTCTCATATCATGCTGAGTAAGGATCAGACACAGCAGAAGCTTCTGTCTGCTCCAAAGCTAGAAGAAGTCTTGTTCATCTACACACTGAGACCGGCAGGTAATCAGTGAAGTCTTGTGAAACTTGCTGCAGCCTAGAGAGACTGGGCTGGTGTGTGTGTTTGTGAATGATAATATTAATTCACTTCACAGGGCTGTCAGGATTATAATGTATGGCCCCGGTCACACGGGCCAGATATCGCGGGGGGGGAGGCGTGGCTGTTTGCCCCGCAGCGAAATAATGTACAACTGCGTGATCAGGCGTTCCCTCGCGGTCCCGTCAAGGTCCCATGGTTAGGGGGGAAGAAGCGGCGCAGCACGGCAAACGGGGTTGTGTTTTTGCTTTTTTAGCTTGAAGTATGTGCATGCCCCGTTGGGTGCTTGTGCGCATCCCTGGAGACTTTGGGGGAAAAAGCCTTTTCGCAATGGGGCATGGGCGGGCACCGGATGCCACCGGAAACGCGATCAGACGCCCGCCCTTGCCCCACGGTTTCTGGAAACTAGTACCTCCGAGGTACTAGTTTTTAGCCGCACATCTTCGGAGGGAAGCCTTGGGTTCGCCACGGGAGCTCTACGCTTCCCAGATGTGGCGGTGAGATCGCGCCCGGAAAATCCGCCTATCTTCCATCGCAGTAGCGTGGCTACTGCTCCGTGTGACCGCAGCCTATGTTAAGTACTTGTATAGTCCCAGGTGGTCAGCCGGGATGTTGGTTTTGAAGGTGCCACTGGCCTCTAAATTTGTTCAAGTACTTTGTATGTTAAGTATGTGAAACACTGGAAATGCTACATTTCTAAATAGTTAAGGAAGGGAGGGGAGGAATTATGGGTTAGTGGTAGAGCATGTGCGTTGCATGCAGGAAATTCCAGGCTCAGTCACAACGTCTCACGTTACAAGGATTAGGTAGGAGGTGATGTGGAAGACCTCAGACAGAAAGTCTGGAGATCAGCTGCCAGTCAGATAGGCCAATGGTATGAGTCAATATAAGGCATCTTCATGTGTTCAAGTACCTATACCCTTCTGTCACTGACAAGTGTAGTGCATGCCATGGTGTGGTGAACCTCAGATTGCCATGTTCGCTGCCAAGGAACTACTGTGCTCTAGCCTCTTCAAACAGAAATTCAGATGGCACCTATATAAACACACCGAGTGGAGTTCACCATAGCCCAGTGGTGGCTTCTCCAGCCTAAGGAAACTTCCTCAAACTTAAATGGCTCTTCCTTCAGTGGAACAGACATTTAAGTTGGAGAAGGCTTCAAACTGTGCTTGGTGAACTGGCAGGGCACATGCCATTGGAAAAAGGATTAAAATGACTACTCAGACAACCACTGATCAACCTTTAGTTCAGCTATAGATTTTCCAACCCTAAATGTGACAGTGATTATTTTCTTAAAAAGAGAGGTGCTGTCAGAGAATGAATTTTCAGTGTTTGCTGGCATGGCTTGACATCCCCCCCCCCCAAGGTACATTGCAATTCCCGTCATATGTTCGATGCCCTCTTGTCACTGGTTAATTAGGCAGATGGGAGTCTTGGCTGTGCCAGTCTCCTGTCTCCAGCTTTTTCAGCAGTCCAGAACATGTTCAAGGAGACAATTCATTTGAGCTCATGTAATTTGAGTTTGCAATAGCCAAGGCGAGGACTCACTTTAATATACTGCTAATAAGAAAGCTTTAATTACAAAGCTCTACAGAACAGTTTGCTGATAATTTAGGGAGCTTCTGAATGTAATGGGTAATTTATCGGCTGA
Organism: Gekko japonicus; assembly: GCF_001447785.1. Taxonomy (NCBI): domain Eukaryota; kingdom Metazoa; phylum Chordata; class Lepidosauria; order Squamata; family Gekkonidae; genus Gekko; species Gekko japonicus. Next base: position 816,507 of record NW_015167069.1, read on the forward strand.
CCTTCTATTACTTCTGTAAATCACCTGTTCTTGTGGCTTGTCATCCTTGCACCATCCAATCTGCTAAAATGCCAGCTTCAGAGCAGGAGGGAATTGGCCTGCATGGTGGAAGGCAGGTGGCTGCTTCTCCGCTTTGATATAGCTTCAGGTTCTTGCAACCCACTGTCAGAGATGCTGTGAAAATTTGCCAAGATTTTCACTTTCAGAAGAACTCTATTTTATTTTTTTTTAACAGTCCAGGAACCATTTTAGAAATCTGGCCAAGAACAATGTGACCCAGGAAAAAAAGGTTTTGACTGCTTTATGTTCTTCTGTCTTCCTTCAAGTTGGGCCTCAAGGAGGGATGCTATCATATTTGGTGCAATGGTTAAGAGAGGCAGACTCTAATCTGGGAGAACTGGATTTGATTCCCCATGCCTCCACATGCAGCCAGCTGAGTGACTTTGAGCCAGTCACAGTTCTCTCAGAGCTGTTCTCAAAGAGCTCTTTCAGCCCCACCTACCTCACAAGGTATCTGTTGTGGAGAGAGGAAGGAAAGGAGATTGTAAGCCACTCTGAGACTGAGTAAAGGGCAGGGTATAAATCCAGTCTCCTCCTCCTGCTGCTTGCTGGTTCAATTCAAATATCCCCATTTCAGTTTTGCTTCTGTCTAGTTCATCAAACCCAGTAGTCTTTATATTTAAGTGATCTTTGGTTTCCTCCCGCTGAATTGGGTCTGGAGGACAGAAGACCTTAAACACACACCCTTATCAAAACCACAGCAAGGCTACAAGCAGCACAATGGGCATTTTGACCAGAGAAATGATGTGTGCATGTGGGAGTTAATATCCGTGCCTAATCCAGTTCCATGCTCCCCCCCAAAAAAATCTTTTGGGGATTTTGGCTTGCAACCTTATGCACACCTTTTTTATTTTGTCATCAAGTCACAGCTGACTTATTGGTGACCCCATAGGGTTTTCAAGTCAAGAGACTTTCGCAGGTGGCTTTCCATTCCTGCCTCTGCATCACAACCCTGGTATTCCTTGGTGGTCTCCCATCGAAATACTGACCAGGGCCAACCCTGCTGAGCTTTTGGGATCTGATGAGATCAGGCTAGCCGGGGTATCCAGGTCAAGGTTGTACACACATACCAGTGACTCTGTCTCAATGAACTCAGTGACACTTACTTCCAAGGAGACTTGCTTTTGATTGCTCCCTAAATTACATGGTAGTGCATCTTATCCTGGATCCCTGACATGATATGCAGTTTGGTCCTAAAATGAGAATAACTTGTTTCCAAATGGCATAATCCTGGTATCGTCCCCTCTCCAGCTCACTTTTACTACAGCCTAAAGCAGCTCGATGACTGCAATCCTGCCCTTTTTGATATGCATGTGTGTGGGGAGAGGGGGATCCAAAATAAATAAAATTATTCCATGTGCTCTCCCCTGTAGGTTGATTTACAAAGTGGAATTATAAACACACACACCCAGCTCTTGAAGTTTTATATCTCAGCTGCTGATTTATCAAAGCTGTCAAGGAGGTTTAAACACTCGGCTTTGATTTAAAAATCATTACTACAAATGTCATATTTATCTGGAATATTCAGTCCTGTCACATATTGCTGCAAGTTTGATTTACAGAAGGCAGAGTGTGTTTACATAGTGCATAATGTATTTACAAATCATTTAAATATACTTGGTAGAACATACCCATTCCTCCAACACTCCCGACTTCCTATGCACTGTGTGGATATGAATCCATACAGATGATGGCTCGCTCTGATACAGACACATACCTCTCTTTGTTCACATGCTGTATCCTAGTTCTCTGTTTTATACTCTGCTATCAGATCCTCTCATTGCGTCTCCTTAGGCCATTACAATTGATATCCAGCCAAAAGAGATCAGTTCACAGGGGTCATTTCATAGAAAAAGAGCTAGGGGAACTCATTAGCATAACTCATTAGCATATGCCACACCCCCTGACATCACCGGAAGTGTGTCATAAGGCCACACTCCCTGACATCACC
>NW_015167069.1:822034-832141 GCF_001447785.1 Gekko japonicus
AAGAGGGCATTTGGGGAGATCTCTCAGGAAACATTTTAGGTCCCTTACTCTTTCACACTAAAAATGTTCACTCATAAATTTCAGCCCAACCCTAGAAAAACAGGAGTGTTTATTGAGCACATAATGAATTGCCATGCATAGTTTCGGGGCTGTATTTGGCTACCCACACTGAGTAGGATTGCTTTAAGGGCTCAGAGACACCATGCCACGGCTTCAGCTCTCTTGCTGTCCATGCAATCTGAAAATGATCAGCAGAACCTTGAGTGAGCACCTGGTGGCAAACTCTATCAACTAGCTGAAGCTACAAACAGAGAGCAGCCCTTCTTTGCCCCTATTTGGTTTGCCATTTCCTGCTCTGTGGAGGTGACACATGTTTCATTCAAAGCTTTGAATGTCCCCCTCCTGAGAGCTGCAATAACCCAGCTACTGCTAGCCTTCTTCCTGTGTCTATAGCAATTAGGTTTCCCATTCCATTCCACCCTTGGTGCACAGCTAGGACACTGATACTCCAGGGAAGCCTGATGTGGTCCCGTCAAACCTTCCTCTGCTCCAGAGCTAATAAAAGATAAGGTTGAAAATTCTCCTGAGATTAAGAGGTGGAAGCTTAGTTAGTCCCAGATAGATGTCATTAATGATGTTAAAAAGAGCACACAAGGTTCTAAGGAAGGTGGAAGTAGAGATATCCTTTTCCCTCAGACCCACACTTACCCATTGCTCAGTCATGCCAGCATCAGTGGGTCCATCTACAGCCTCAGTCCTGGCCCTCAATGCAATAAATGGGGGGAAACAGCAAGATGAGCAAGGGGGGATAACAATAATATTAATGCCATAGATATGATTAAAATGAGAAAAATATTTTGAAATAGAATCGAACTAAAAATAAAACCAACTTTTCTCTTTTCCCTTGGTGCCATAATCAAGGGTTGGGTTGCAGAACCTTCAAGCTAGTGCTGGAATATAGCTCTGTCTGCTTCTCTCGCCATCCCATGAGGACTTTCAGATTGCTCAAAGTAGGTTTGGGGATCAAAGCACTACATAAGACTTGCGTAGCCTGTGACTTACCAAGTTGGCTGTAGCACCAAGCCATGCATTGTGACCTCTTCAGTGCAAGATACCCCCTCTGTTTTTAATGAGCTCAGACATTAAGCGAGAACTTATCAAATCCCTATTGAGCTATCACATTTAATGGGTGGGATGAGTTTCCTCAGAGAGTCACATGTTGTACCATTCTTCATTGTGTTCTGCTGGCTATATATGCCACTTCCAAAACCTCAGGAGGCCTTTAGACCTTCTTAAGTCCTGTCCATACGAGGCCTTTTGGGCCGGGAGCGGGACAGAACGGGGGCGGAGCAAACGGGCGCAATCCCACCACAACATCTGGGGAGCGTACCGTCTCCGTCCCTGATCTGGCCCTTCCAGCGCTGCTCTGCACCAAAAAAGAACCACCTACCGAGGTGGTTCTTTTCGAAGGGCCGCAGCAACGCTTTCTTCATTGTGCTCTGCTGGCTATATACCACTTCCAAAACCTCAGGAGGCCTTTAGACCTTCTTATATAGTTATCAAGCCAATCCTGTCCATACTACTAGCATTTCCTTTCTTTAGAAATGGCACAGTTGAGAATCCCTTTTACTGGACAAAAGGATGGTGGGGTTGGCAGGGTTGGTGCTGGCAACATCAGGTGTCTGTGGATGCAAATTGGCAAAGTCTGCTTTTTTGTCCCTGTAGATGGCTGTGGATGCAACCCTTGGAAGTTGGTTGTACATAATGCCTATGAAAACACTGAAACCTCCTCTCTGTAGTTGCTTGAGTACTCCCAGAAGGTTGCTAAGTGTCATTTGGACTGCATATGGATAAGCTTAAGCTATAGCTCTGCTTTAGCAAAATGAACACCAAGGAGTAGTCGTGTTTGTGGCGTACAAGAGAAAGCCCATTACTAGCAGGCTGTTCCCATTTTGCAGTTGATAATTGTTTCCAGAATCAGGCCCAAAGGCATAACCATAGAGGCAGCGATTAAAATATGGCTAATTAAAACTCATTATAAAATGGTTAATTAATTTTACCCATTTTTTTTCAACTGTGGCTTAAGTCTTCCAAATGAAAGAAAGAGTGCTACATAAGCTGCTTGTAACAGCTGGGAAAGACATCCTTATCTGTGCTCAAGGCCATGCAGCGAGTTCACAGCTAAGATAAGAACCAAGGACTGTATCTAAAACTTTCCAATAGCAATGACCATCATAGTTCAACAATTACTAAATAAATACACTCCTTCTGTCCCTGTTCATCCTTATTTTCTAGTTCCTATCCCTGGTAAATCAATATTGTGTCCCTATTCTTCAAAATTTTAGTGTGAAATATTAGAGTTGACATTCTTTGCTGTGTAGCTTCTTTCTTGCTGGCTCTCATCCAGCAGCAGCTACAATTCATAGGGGATTTTTGGTGGGAGAAGCCCTATTCCATGCCACTTGAGCCCATTGTGGCTCCCAAAACACTAAATTCAGGGGATCCACAGGAGCAGCACCAACAGAATGGGGAGGTCTCAGTTGGAACATAGAGTCCATAGAAATCACTGTCCTGTCAGTGGAAGGGTTCTTCTGATGACGGGAAATAGTCATTATTGGACACAAGCCAAAATAGTCATTGGATACAACAGGAATGCTTGAACACCAGCTAGTTTGGATGTCAGGATCACCTGTCACAATTAGGCAGCTGGTTTTTCTGTCATCAGCTTGAGTGCTCACAACCTATTCACAGTGGTCTGAAGGGTTGCAACACTTCCTTTGCAACACTGCACAGTACAGCACGGATGGCTTTCATGAGCATTGTCACACAGCCCGATGGTGCTCTTCCTCCTCCCTTACTCATTGCTGCATACCACTTCACTCCACAGCCAAAACACAGAATTAAATCATTCATCAAGCACATAAACTGCTGGCAGATCAACACTGCCTTTAAAAAAAAAGAAAAAAGAAATCCTACCATTTGCTGTCCCCCATGTATTCCTTTCCCCTTTCCTTTTATCCCATAAAAACTCTATGAAACATTGAACGTGAGCAGTAATCACTTACCACTCAACAGACAAATTTTGACAACTGCTACAGTTCTTTTTAGTTCCATGTCAGAAGGTAAAAAGGTAAATAAGCCATAGGAATATATGTCCACATGAACTTGCAGACACAGTAAAATATAATGCCTTCTGAGATAAGTGTACAAAGGACACTCTGGAAGGATATGTGCTATCATGTCAATCTTACATAAGGGACAGGGGCAAATTCGTTCTGAATAAGGTAAACACATGAACCTACCCCTCATTACTGCTGAGGATTGAGCATTTAGTCTATCCAGAATGAACGCCCTTAACAGGCTTGGGGAAGACAAGAGATAAGTATAGGAGGAAAGAGATTTTGGAGGTGGAATACAAAACAAAACAAAAAGATAAACAGGTGCAACATGCTCTAAAGGCAGAGCTTTGGTGATAGACTGATTTGACACCATTTCTCACAAAGGCAAGTGCTGGATGAAAATCCAGGGCCTGGGTAGTATCTTAAACCACACTGACCTATAAGGGTCTTCTTTCAGGAAGAATGCCAGGTAGCCCTTGTAGCTCAAGTATGAGTTGATGGAGACTCTAAACGCTTGTAAGCAAGACCTTGGCTCAAGGGAATGTTGGCCGAATTCTGAATGGAGAGCCACACCACAAGGTATGTTTACTAATTTTCTCATAAAATATAAAATAAGATGGTCAATGTTTTCATTTACTGGCTAAGTATAAAGGATAATAGGAATAACTTTTAGATTAAAGACTTGAACAGCACCTGGAGCATAGTTCCCACTGCCATTTCGAAAAAAAGTTTAGAATGTTGTCAGTACAGGTTCTTGTTTTTTTCCTTATCAGTGACTGATGAGTCCCCCATTTTAGGTTAGATGTGAAAAGGATACCCAAATGTGAAAACTCCTTCACTTGGTGAATTTCTTCCCCATTCAGAGTCCATCTGAACGCTAGTTTATTTCCAGGTCTTCCTTAGTACAATATTTCAAGAAAAAATTGAATGCTCTCTGCAGACCAACTTTTGTCTGAGAGCAGTGTCATCAGCATAAAGGAGAACTGGAATATTTCAGTTGGCCAAATAAGCTAGTTGAGAGATCATTTATGTATAGGTAGAACAAAAAAGGGGCCAAAAGGCAACACCTGCTTAACCCGTCTATGAAGGTTAAATAGCTTAGTCAACTTACTGCCATAGCCACAGCAGACCTGAGCTGTAAGGGCCACATGAAGTTGCTGCATGAACCATAGCTTTCTTTTATCAGTTGTGGTGTGTTGCAGCTTTTCCCAGAGTCTTGTTCTAGGAATGGTATCAAAAGCCCCTTTCAGATCAATAAATCCAATGCAAAGGGTGCAATTTATGAAATTGGTGTATTTTTCTATCAGATGATATAGAACTAGATGATGGTCCAAGGCTGAACTACCCCTCCTGAACCCTATCTACTCCTGGCTCAGAACATCACCCTGTTCAAGCCAATCAGTTCAAGCCATTCTAGCAGATATGAAGAGTATAATTTGCCCATGCAAGGTAATAAACTGATTGGATGATAGCAGCTTAGGTCCGAGCAGTGACCCTTCTTGAAGATAAGAACTATTTTTGTGTGCTTCCAAAAATTTGGAATAACCCCAGACATGTTTATTTGCAAAAACAGCAGAGCTAGGATCTCTCCCCACCAAGAGTGATTTGATTTGAATAGTTCATTTGGGATAAGGTCTGCTCCTGGGGCCTTTCCTGCACGGAGGTGGTGGATCAAGCCTTCAACTTGCGAAGGGGTCACCTCAGGCCAGTCAGAAAGAGGGCCATCAGGTTCAATTGTCTCAGAAGTAAGAAGTTCACTCAGGCCCCGGTAACATGAGAGGATTAGGGCCGGGAGAGGGCCGGATCGGGGGCGGAGCAAACGGGCACAATTCCACCACAACATCTGGGAAGTGTTGCGTGCCCGTCCCCAATCTGGCCCTTCCGGCAATAATCCGCAGCAAAAAAGAACCACCTACCAAGGTGGTTCTTTCCAAACAGCCGCATCAAAGCCGTCCGTGGGATCACCGGCAAAAGAACCCGCCGGCGCATCCCCGGGTCCTGGCCGAACTGCGCATGCTCAGACATGCGCAGTTCGGCAGCCTCCCGTGGCTTCCTCCCCGGCCGGAGAGGAATTGCACAGCGGCTCACGGGATCTGTATGATCCCGCCGCCGCGTGCCTATTTTGGTGCGGCTTTTAAAAGCCGCACTTTGCCCGTTCTTTTTGTCCCTCGTGTGGCAGGGACCTCAGAGTAGCAAACAGGTTTTTAAAATATGACTCCCAGACCTCTGGGTGAATACAGAAGGGAATACTGCCAAATGTCCTAGTTCCCACATCAATAATTGTCAAAAATGCCAAGTTGTTAGTTTTAAATGTCCCCAGTTCCTACGTAAGTTCTCCTTCTTATTATTCTTTACTAGATCTCTATAGTATCTCTTCCGAGACAAGAATTCCCTCAAGACAAGTATGGCATGAGTGATCTTCAACACCCTATGTTTTTGCTATAGTTCTCTTTTGATAAGTCTGCACTCTTTATCAAATCATGTACCAGAATTCTTGGGGAACAGGGGCCTAACAAAAGGAGCACTTTCAGGCATAACTTTAGAGTACAAGGGCTTGAAAAAGGACAGTAGCCTATACAAGATTGTGAGAGAGCTCCTAGCTTTCTGTATTACTTGATGGCAGTAATGGCTGCCAATCTGTTTTTATTGGGAGGGCTTTTGCTCACATGTGATTTTGAAAAGTGCCATCAACATTCTAGTCCCCCTCCCCAATCTGTTTTTCATCTTAAGAAATAAAATAAATGCTGAACCACAGTGAGAAGCACCTAACAAAGAAAAATAACATTTTGAAGCCCACTCTGACTATGCTGAACAACAACAACAACAATATCTGCTATACAGTCCTTGTAATGGAGGATGGACTGTTCCAGAAAAGCCATTGCTTGCACTTACTACTAGGCATCAGACTGCATCATGAGCAAGGAATGCTCTGGTTGTCTTCAAGTGTTCAAGCAACTAAATGCTAGCAATCACAGCCAGTATGCAGGTGCACATCAATATGCAAGGCATCGGACTGTTTGCCATTAAACTGAACAAATCCAGGGATTGGCTCATTCCGATTGCAGTCATCAAAACAAGTAAATTTGACTGTTGAATGTATGCACTGAAACATTTACAGCATCTCTACAAGCCAGTGTCTCTAGACTTTAAATCTCTGAGTGGCCACATCTAAGTGCACATTCATGAAAATATGCACACGTGAACACCAACAATACCATGTAGTGCATAGTCTCCCTTTTCAAACACTCTAGCTGCTGAAGTATATTTCAAATTCTTGATACCCTGTTGGAGAACAATTGCATTTTTCTAGTATGTCTTCAACCAGTGGAACCATCACATATAGGACAAACTCTTCTAGAGTAAATGAAAGCAGCTTGACACAAAAAAACAAGGAGAGCCCAGCTGGGTCAGACCAGAGGTCCATCTAGTCCAGCATCCTATTTCACACAGCAGCCAACCAGTTGCCCTGGAAAGACAACAAACAGGGCACAGAGGCCAAGGCCTTCCCTGATATTGCCCTGTAACCCAGGGTTTCAGGGGTTTACTGCCTCTAAATGTGGAGGTTCCCTATACTAACCATGTGTTACCCGAACCGGACCGGAACCGGTTCTGGGAGCCCGGATTGGCTCTGAGTACAGAGGCGGGCGGTGCGTGAGTTCAAAACCCGTGTATACAGAGGTCGGATTTGACACGTGTCGAAAGCCCGCTATGTCCCAGGAAGACAGACAACAGCTAGGGTTAAAATCAAGTTGTCTTTACTAAAGCAATTGTTCAGACATACCAAAAACAGATGCGCACAAATTCACACAAGCTCCTACATCTGGTATCAAACATAGCTACTTAGGCAGAACCCATTTGAACAGCACCACTTCCTTCAATTCCCATAACTCCTTTGCATAAGAGCATTTGCAAAGAGGTAGTAAATAAATAGCCCTGCCTTTGGGAAACAGAGGCCCCGGTCACACAAGAGGATTAGGGCTGGGAGAGGGACGGATCGGGGGCAGAGCAAACGGGCGCGATCCCACCGCAACATCTGGGAAGCATTGCATGCCCGTCCCCGATCCGGCCCTTCCGGCGATAATCCGCAGCAAAAAAGAACCACCTACCGAGGTGGTTCTTTCTGAACGGCCGCATCAAAGCCGTCTGTGGGATCACCGGCAGAAGAACCCGCCGGCGCATCCCCGGGTCCTGGCCGAACTGCACATGCTCAGACATGCGCAGTTCGGCAGCCTCCCATGGCTTCCTCCCCGGCCGGGGAGCAATTGCACGGCGGCTCACGGGATCTGTATGATCCCGCCGCCACGTGCCTATTTTGGTGTGGCTTTTAAAAGTAATGGCTGCCAATCTGTTTTTATTGGAAGAGCTTTTGCACACATGTGATTTTGCAAAGTGCCATCAACATTCTAGTCCCCCTCCCCAATCTGTTTTTCATCTTAAGAAATAAAACAAATGCTGAACCACAGTGAGAAGCACCTAATGAAGAAAAATAACATTTTGAAGCGCACTCTGACTATGCTGAACAAAAAAAAAAATCTGCTATACAGTCCTTGTAATGGAGGATGGACTGTTCCAGAAAAGCCATTGCTTGCACTTACTACTAGGCATCAGACTGCATCATGAGCAAGGAATGCTCTGGTTGTCTTCAAGTGTTCAAGAAACTAAATGCTAGCAATCACAGCCAGTATGCAGGTGCACATCAAAATGCAAGGCATCGGACTGTTTGCCATTAAAGTGAACAAATCCAGGGATTGGCTCATTCTGATTGCAGTCATCAAAACAAGTAAATTTGACTGTTGAATGTATGCACTGAAACATTTACAGCATCTCTACAAGCCAGTGTCTCTAGACTTTAAATCTCTGAGTGGCCACATCTAAGTGCACATTCATGAAAATATGCACACGTGAACACCAACAATACCATGTAGTGCATAGTCTCCCTTTTCAAACACTCTAGCTGCTGAAGTATATTTCAAATTCTTGATACCCTGTTGGAGAACAATTGCATTTTTCTAGTATGTCTTCAACCAGTGGAACCATCACATATAGGACAAACTCTTCTAGAGTAAATGAAAGCAGCTTAACACAATAAAACAAGGAGAGCCCAGCTGGGTCAGACCAGAGGTCCATCTAGTCCAGCATCCTATTTCACACAGCAGCCAACCAGTTGCCCTGGAAAGACAACAAACAGGGCACAGAGGCCAAGGCCTTCCCTGATATTGCCCTGTAACCCAGGGTTTCAGGAGTTTACTGCCTCTAAATGTGGAGGTTCCCTATACTAACCATGTCTAGTAGCCACTGATGGACCTATTCTCCATCATTCCGGAACACAGCCATTAGCAAAAAAATGTAATGATGGGGTGAGAGTTCAGGTACTGATAACTGTGCAAAAAGATGGTATTTTCATCTGTGACATTTGAAGGAAGGGAATAAAGAGATCACTGTGCCATATACTCAGTGCTATTTTCCCTTTTCCTTCCAAACACCAGGTTGGATCAAAACTAGATGCCTCATCAGTGAAATGGACCTTTCCTTCCTTCCTGCTCCCACTGCAGCCCTCTGATCTACATGAAAATTTGCTCCTTGGGAACAGGAGACCCTGAGAAACTGTACGAGGAGGGTATGCAACAAAAAGGAGGAAATGGTGGTAGTTTCCAGTTTAGTCTGGACCCAACCCACTGAGATGAATCTCATGAAACATGTGCTAATAGCTTCAGACTTTTTAATGGCAACAGTGCATTGATAGGACTTCTAGAGGTTCCTGGCAGTAGTCTGATCAAGCTTGTGGTGAAGCGTTTGCTTTGGGCTTTTCCTAGGCTCATTCTGGAGATTGCCTATTCTTGTCCAGCTACTATGATTCCTCTCTTCATCTCTACCTCTGTCAACTGCAGAGACAAATTTCCTTGTATCACCTTGACTTAGGTTTGATAGACATCAGGTGACATCAGGGGAAAGCAGTCCTCAACATCAAAACTGAAGGTAACATCAGAGTAATGAATGGACTGAAGGAACTGTATATTCATAGCCTGCATCCTACCAGGTTCACTCAATGAAGATCTGGAACTAAGTAGTAGATTATGTTATGTATGATATACATGCGGTTTTCGTTTGTAAAGAAAAAGGAATCCTTGAATTTTTGCCTTCGTATTCTTGAGAATCATCCGATGACCCTGACAGTCTCTTCTCACAACCATTGCTCCTAAAAAAATCAGGAAAGTTAAAAACCTGTCAAGAACCTATGAGCAGAGGTATAAATGCAGCACACACAAAGGAAATCTCAGAGCCAAATGGGATTAGAGCCAGTTAGTCTCAGTGCAGTCAAATTGCTTGAGAAGAACTGGCATTTTGTGAATCAGCATCTGTTTCTGCAGCCCCATCAAAAGGTGCCAGATGTTGTTTCTGCAGTAATAGCTCTTCTAGCCTGGCATTTGTGTCCTGCAATTTACAACTCTGCTCCAGGAGTAGCATGATCTAACATTTGCAAAACAGAAAATCAAACTTGAGCAGATAATTGCTGCTTTTTTTTCTTTGACAATGGCAAAAAGCCCAGGAAGGAAGGCAGAATCAACTTTATCACAAGACAATCTCTGGGGCAACCTTAAGGCACTACTTTGGGCCAGCAGGAGTTGGAAAAGACAGACTTTGCATTGGCAATGGAGGAGGGTTACGAATAGAGATGAGCACAAACCAGTTCACGAACCTAAATTTATTTATTGTATTTATTTATTATTTACATTTCTATCCCGCCCTCCTTAAAGGCTCAGGGCGGCTAACAAGGCATATTGCTAAATAAAGCAATAAAAACAGTACAAAATATTAAAAGTACATCACAATTAATAGACAATTTTGGTGCTCCTCTAAACCACAACCAAAGTTACACTTTCTAAAAGCAAGATGGCCGTCCCCTAAACATCCTGTTCTCGCCCATGATGCAAAAATTATGGGGCGTTGGTGGTACATGCCCATGTCCTGATGTCCATATACAGAAATT
>NW_015167069.1:832465-837160 GCF_001447785.1 Gekko japonicus
CCCAACATCAGATATAGCTGGGTGTCATCAGCATATTGATGACACCCCAGCCCACAACTCCGGGCAATCTGGGCAAGGGGGCGCATGTAGATGTTAAACAACATCGGGGACAGCACTGCCCCCTGAGGTATGCCACATTCCCCTATCGCCACCCTTTGTCCCCGACCCTGGAGAAAAGAGACCAGCCATTGAAGGGCAAGCCCCTGAATCCCCACGTCGGTGAGGCGCTGGGCCAGCAACTGATAGTCGACCGTATCAAAAGCGGCTGACAGGTCTAACAGCAACAGTGCCGCCACACCGCCTCGATCCAGATGCCTATGGAGGTCATCAGTCAGTGCGACCAGTACAGTCTCCACCCCATGACCCGGGCAAAACCCGGACTGGTGGGGATCGAGGACAGAAGCGTCATCCAGAAATGCCTGCAGCTGTGTCGCCACCGCTCTCTCTATCAATTTGCCGAAATAGGGCAAATTGGACACCGGCCGATAGTTGGCCAATTTGGCCGGGTCTAAAGATGGCTTTTTTAGGAGAGGGCGGACCATCACTTCCTTGACTGGCTACAAGCATGGACGGCTTCAAAAGGGAATTAGATAAGCATATGGAGCAGAGGTCCATCAGTGGCTATTAGCCACAAGGTGCAGATAGGGACTCTGGGGCAAGTGATGCTCTGTCATCTTGGTGCTTGGGGGGGGGTCAACAGTGGGATGGCTTCTAATGTCCTGGCCCCACTGGTGGACCTCCTGATGGCACTGGTATTTCTGGCCACTGTGGGATACAGACTGTTGGACTGGATGGGCCTTTGGCCTGATCCAACATTGGCATCTCTTATGTTCTTATGTTCTTATGTTCTTATGTTCTTATGTTCTTGAGTGCCCTAGGGAATTGTCCCTCGAGGGAATAATCCCCCTACGGGAGATTATGATGATGATAATCTCCTGGTTCATGGTCCGTGAGCTGAGTTTTGTGAACTGAACATCCCATGGCCCTCCATGTGGTTTTCGGAGGTTCGAGTAGTTCATGGTGGCAGATGTTGATGGTGTCTGCTGCAGACACATTGGCACAGGTCAATTATGATTGTCAAAGCAATGGGGGGATGGGCTTCTATAGCCCTGGAAGCACCAACAGTGGCCCTCCAAAGCTCAACAGGCAGCACTGGCCACCAATAAGAGAGCCCCCATTCTACTCCAATTATACTTGTACAGGGGCATCCCTGGGGAGGTCTGCTGCAAGTTTGATGCTTCTGGCTTGCAGGGATTCCATTCTACATACTCTTGGACCTGTGACTGTGATTTCCCCAAAGAGCACCTTCCTGAGGGCACCTACTTTGGGGTGCTGCTACTCCACCCACCCACCCCAAGCCAATCCTGAGGGCATCCCTGGGAGGTCCACTGTGAGTTTTATGCCTTTAACTTGTGTGTGGGGGTATTTATTTATTTATTAGATTTATACCCCACCCTCCCTGCCAAGTCAGGCGCAGGGCGGCTTACAATACAAGTTTAAAAACAGTTAAAATCATGAAACAATTAGAGAGTGCTATACATAGATATTGCTTATAAGATGATGACACATAATTTCCAAGTAATTATATAAACAGGTATCTGTCAGTAGCAGTAATAGCTGATGGTGAAATTCCAGGGTAAGGCTGTAATTTTATATTAGATGTTCTATGTGGCTTCTCAATCAAATGCCTGTTGGAGGAGCTCCATCTTGCAGACCCTGTGGAATTATAGTAAACTCCACAGGGCCCTGATGTCTTCGGGGAGCTCATTCCACCAGTGTGGAGCCGCCACAGAAAAGGCACTAGGGAAAGCCAAGAGATTTTGCATCCCTGAGCGCAGTATTCTCTGGGGAACATGTGGGGAAAGGCGGTCCCTCAGGTATGCTGGATTTATAGGTAAGAACCAGGACCTTGAAGCAAATTTGGTATGCTATACACACTCCTGAATCTGATTTTCCCAGAGAGCACTTGCCTGAGGGCACCTGCTTTGGGGAGCTGTATCTCAGCCCTCCCTAAATCCAATCCTCACCAAACTTGTGGGCAAGTAGAGGAGACTCACTGTGCGTTTGCCACCTCTAGCCTTGGGGGGGGGGGGGCTTTTTCCCCTTCCCAAACCCAAAACAAATCTCATGAAATGAACCAGTTCAGTAAATGGGAAGGTTTGTGGTTCATGGTTTGTGTGGCCCCATGAATGATGAACCAAAACAAACCGTGATTTTCCCAGTACATGCCCATCCCTAGTTAAGAACATTATATGGAGAAATATGGCAGGTAATGAAGCAAGCCCTTGCTAGGTGGGGATACCAACTTTGGAAAGACAGAGATTAGTTTCTTCTTGAATATATGACTGGTAGCCTGTTTGTAGTATATTTTTCTGACCATTTGAATGTTCAACAATATTTAGAATTTCATTTGGAGAACAGAAGCACTTTTGATGCAGTAATAGTAGTCCTCTTCCAAAGCAGATAACTAAAATGGGGGACTTATCCAGATCCTCATCTGAATCTTTGGACAGCTGGATTTTTTGGACTTTTGCTGGAATTTTTTTTTTTTTGAATCTTACATTCAATCTTACATTCAAGTTGACACTTCATTGATTTACTGGGTCCATTTGACTTTGGCAGCAGCATCAGCATGCTGGTAAATAAGTGAGGAGACCTTGCCCAAATAAATTAACAGAAAAGTAAATAAATGAAAGGGTCAACTTGAATATAAGACTGAATGTACACCTAACAGCCAGTTGTCTCTCAGGTGCAGCCCCACCTCCACAGTGGCTTCTAATACTCCTTCCCCCTCCCCCTCCTACACTGAACAGGCAGCTGCCTGTCAGGTGTAGGAGAGGATGTGGGATGGCTTCCAACACACTCCCCCACCTCCTACACCTAACAGGCGGTTGTCTGTCAGGTGCAGCAGCAGTTGCTGGGTGCTTAAAGCCATGAGGGAGCCTACCCCAGTAGTAACGCTTTAGTGATCCTGCCGGCCCTGCCTTCACAGTGGCTTCTAATACTCCTCCCCCTCCCCCTCCTACACTGGACAGGCAGCTGTGGAGGTTTGCTATACTGGACAGGCAGCTGCTGGCCCAGCCTCCTCAATGCCTTTAAATACAATGGCCCCCAACACCAGACAGGCCGGTGTCTGTCAGATGTAGGAGCAGGGCCAGGGTATGAATGTTTATGGGGAGATAGTAAAGGACATTTCTAGGAGCCATTTCAATGCGTGCCTCCCTCATGAACCTGAAGAAATGTCCACCACATCACCACTCCTTCACAGCAACTCCCCCCTCACACCTCTCACCTCTTACTGCCCCCAAGAAATCGAGCCAGATACACCAACGCTACAAAGAAGAGGCAACTTAGGAATGTGGCAAAGACATTTGCACATAGTACTCCTGCCGTGCACTGAGCTGCACCCTGAAGTGCTCAGAACAACACAGTCTCCATATGAGCAAAACAATCTAGGAACACAAGTAGAGAGGCCATCACTTTCATGAGTTGACTTAACAGATGATGACTGCTTCTTAAATGGACAGGTCGATGTGGCCTGCTCCAGAGTGAGCTCATCAAGCAGCCTGGTGATCCTAGCACCTGAGGGCAGAACCATCAATGTGGTCTAGAGAGAGGTCCTTCAGTAGAGGGGGGGGGGAGTACGTATATCTCACTTCATTTCTTACACTATAATTCCTACAACAAATATCACATTTCAAATTTCACATCATCAGTATTATCACTGGATTTACAGAATTTAAAAAGTGTAGCGAAGCATGGGTTTTCTAGTTTTTTCTATGAAGAAATAAGTGGTTGTTTTTTATTACCAGACACTAAATGATGTTATGGCTTTAATCTAGTCTCTTTTGTTATTGTATTGTTCATTGGGCATCTAGCACACATCTGTATATTTTTTTCATACCAGACTGTCTTGGGATTGTGTGTTATTCTTGTGGATTGCCCACCTGTAGGTTGGCAAGCCTAGCTGCTGCTCTGACCAAATGCGGAGTCCTTGCAGCTACTTTTAAATGGCATCAGAACATCAGGAGATAGTAGCATTCTTTGTTAAGTGCCCTCCCCACCTGACAGGAGAGAATGAAGATTCCCAGTCATTTCCCACAATTAGAAAAGAAACCTTTAGACATTTCTCTGCTAGTTTGACATATTTATTGCTTTACAACTGTTGACCTTATGACCTTAACTTGTTGTTCAGTATCAGGCTGCATATCTTGATCATCATCATTTTCTTTCAATTGACAAATACCCATGTTCCCCTTTCTTCCCTCCCCTCCAAATGGCTTCCCGCAGTGTCTACCCTTCTTTCTTTTTACCTTCTCTTTTTTGTCTCACATTCTAGTTTATCAGTTTCAAGATAACATCACACTACATCAATATTGTTCTAAACACAGTAAATTTTGTTTTACATCCCAGTTTTTCTCTAGGTAGTCTTTAAAATCATTCCATTCTTCGGAAAATTCTTGATCTTCTTTATTGTTCAGTTTTCTTGTTATTTTGTCCATTTCTGCCATAAATAGCACTTTTTGTATCCATTCTGTGATTTCCGGTATTCTCTCTTGCTTCCAACATTGTGCATACACCATTCTCGCCGTTGTTATCAGATACCAAAACATAGTCTTTTTTGTTACATTTACTTCTTCCAACTTCAATCCTAAAAGTAAAATCTATTGTTCTCTCTTAAATGTACATTTGAAA
>NW_015167069.1:837197-887107 GCF_001447785.1 Gekko japonicus
CCACAAGTCTATAGCTTTTTCACAAGTCCACCACATATGGTAAAATGAACCCTCATGATTCTTGCATTTCCAACACTTATTAGACTCATTTTGATTCATATTTGCTATTTTCTTTGGTGTCATGTACCACCTATACATCATTTTATAACAATTTTCTTTTACATTAGTACACGTTGATATTTTAATAGAATTTTTCCACAAATATTCCCAAGATGACATAGTCACCTCTTTATTCATATTAACAGCCCATTTAAGCATTTGTTCTTTTACTATCTCATCTTCTGTATACCGTTTTAACAAAATTTTATACATATTAGAAGTCATTTTTCTATTGCTTTACAACTGTTGACCTTATGACCTTAACTTGTTGTTCAGTATCAGGTTGCATATCTTGATCATCATCATGTTGCATGTTAATTTGCTGTTCATTCTCTGGCTATAAGTTTGAACCTTTTTTGCCATTCTATGTATTTGATAAAGTGTGCATGCACATGAAAGCCCATACCATGAATAAACCTTTGTTGGTTTTAAAGGTGCCATTGGACTCTAAATGTGTTGTACTGTTTCCGACCAACACGGCTGACCAACGGGATCTATCAGGAGATCCAGTCACAGATAATGTGTAGTTTGGCTCTGAAAGGTAGCTTGAATAAAATGGTGATTCCAGACTTTTTGCAATGCTAAAGTCTCTAGTTTTGTTTTGTTTGTAATAATGGCTGGGAGATCAGGACCTACAGAGACAAGACTGTGACATTCTGTTTTCCTTTCTCTTCACACTGATAAAGCCGTGTTTATTTCCCCTCTAAGCACACCAGTGGGCCAGTGCTACAATAATGAGAGAGAGGCCTGCTTGTGAAAAGGCTTGGCCTTTCACTTATAATTCAAGCTGTAGATTTGCTCTCTGCAGGGTGCTGAGTGCGCGCTTTCCCCAATACCGGGGATGAAGCTTTGCTACAAAACAACACCCTGCTGTAGAAGAAAAATCTAAGAAGATCTGTTAATTAACTAGGAGTGCCAGTAGCTCTCAGTGGGGGAAGAAGCCACACGGCGAGCCACAGCACTGAAAGCATCCTGGCGCTTGAAACATTGCTGTCATCTTTGGTACAACATTTTCTTGTGCAATATTACTAGAGCTGGAATTAATCTGGAGGGGAAAACGAGCATCCTCTGAAAATGTAATTCAAATGCCACAATTTAAAATAGTATCAAACACACACAAGACAATGGCACACACTGCAACTGTCCCTGTTTAACAGAAGTAAACTTTATTTTTGGGGTCTTTGGCCCTGGTAAATCAGTGCCCTATTTTTGGCCTTTGGATGATCCCTTTCTAAACTGTTGCTAGTGTGGGGTTATTTATTTATTTATTTAAAACAGATATATACCAAAGTTTGACTTCCCTATTTTCATGACAAACATAGCTGGTTCATGGTTCATGAACTGATGTTCATGCCCATCCCTATCCACAACCCTCCCACGACCCTCCATGTGGTTTTTGGATGCTCATGGGGTTCATGGTAGGAGTGGGGGGAGCAAGAGGGATCTCTAAAATGGCTTGCATCCATTTCAGCCTAACTGCAGGGCTGATGCACCCGTCAGCTGGTAGGCTGAAACAGATGCAAGTCATTTCAGCGATCCCTTTCACTGCCCCCCCCAGCATTCCCTTCAAATGGTTTTTGCAAGCAGGTGGCGCACACGAGTGAAGTCTAAGCAGTGAGTTCATTTCTGGGTGAATTTGCTGGTTGGATTTCACTCGTCTGGGGTGCCGCTTGCAAAAGCCATTTAAAAGGAACGATCCCTTAAAATGGCTTTAGCAAGATCTCCCCACATGTTAAATAGTGGGTCCTATGGATGAACATACCCCAAGTCTAGTGATCAACTCTGCTTTATTAGTGATTTCAGCAAGTACAAGACTAAAGTCCATAGTCACAGCCCTGTTTAAATAGCATGCAGTTGCCACACCCAAACACACCCCACTCCCAACGATAGGCTATTTATGTAACATTACTTCTTGATTGGTTACTTCCAGAGTCCTGGTGGGCTATTGTTCTTGGGCTCCAAGCTCAGCCAGTGTCTGGTAGAACAGTCCTGGGCTGTTTCAGTCCCAATACATAACACCCCGCCTTCCATTCTTCTGGCCTCAGGGAGCCACTGACAACAGAAAGGAGGGAGGGAAGATCATCTTCCTCCCCCTCCCATTCTGCTGGCCTTGGGGAGCTGCCCCCAGCAGAAAGAAGGGAGGGAAGGCCCACCTACTGCATAACAAACCTCATGAAATGAACCATTTCATTAAATAGGTAGGTTAGTGAAGGTTCATGGTTCATGTGACCCTACGAGCCGGGATGAATTTCCATTCTCCTGGTTCGTGCCCATTCCTACTCCAGACTTTCCACAATTTTCTAAGTTTAAGTTAAATATTTGTAGGCATGAAGGGATGCATCTTGTTTCTTTAAAAAAATCTGTCTATCACATTTCTGTCCCACTTTTCCTCCAAGGAGCTCAGGGAAGTATACGTAATTCTGACTTATCCTCACAAGAACTCTGTGAGGTAGGCTTGGATGAAAGAGAGTAACTGGCTCAGTATTATCTACTAAGTTTCATGATAGAGTGCGGACTGGAACCCTATAAGCAGGCCACAGAAACCAAAGCCCTCCTTTTATGCAGCAATTGAGATCAGAAGTGTCCTACCTCAGAACACAGAGACTCCACAAAGCTCTTGGTGAGCCTATCCTCCATGACTAGTCTAGGTTTGTCAGACTGCCAAGTGGCACCTTTAGGAGCAGGGCAAGAGGCAGACGACATATTATGCAATGTACTGAAATCATGTCCAGGCATGAGAAGAGATTGGATTTATACCCTGCCCTTCACTCGGAGTCTCAGAGCGGCTTACAAACTCCTTTCCCTTTCCCTCCCTACAACAGACACCCTGTGAGGTAGGTGGGGCTGAGAGAGCTCTTTTTGAGAACTGCTCTTTCAAGAACAGCTCTGACAGAACTATGGTTTGCCCAAAGTCATTCAGCAGCTGCAAGTGGAGGTGTGGGGAATCAAACCTGTTTCTCCCAGATTAGAGTTCGCACACTTAACCACTACACCAAACTGGCTATGTTCTGGACTTCCCCCAAAAAATCTATGGTATTACCATAGAGTTTGGGGGATATTCCAGAACATCCACTGACACACTGATGTCACATCTAGGTTCTCACCTGGACATAACATCAACACATTCCATGACATCAGTTCCACCACCACCCCATTTCTACTGCTGGCTCTTATACAAAAGGGGCTGGAAAGGCTAGACCAGCAGGGGATTGCTCACCCAACGCATGCAGATGGCAAGGCTGGTCCAGGATGCTTTTAAAACCATCTACATGATCAGCCATCACTCAGTCTTGTAGTAGTGGCTTATGGGATGCACTACCTGACCAGACACATGCTGTTGAAAATCATTCGGAACTGTTCGTAAAAGAGTGAAGCCTTTAATAAGGGGGTGGAAGCTGTTGTGTCTATCCTATTTTCAAACAAAGTGTGAGGCTGCTGTTAAGCCAGGAGCCAGGGCTGTTAGTCCCTGTGTAGTATTTGGAGGGGCATCTATGCCAACTTTAACACATCAGAGAAGGCAATGGTTGTGTTCCTTATTCAGATCTTCCGCACAGGCTCTGCTTTGTGTACCCCTGCCTTCTGATATAATATGAGTGGCTGAAAGAGATAGGGATTCTCTGTGATGTAGCATTCCCAGCCACATCTGTTCAGCTGGCACCTAATCTTTTGAGTTACAGGTGCCAAGTGAAAACATTCTCCTAAGCTTTTGGCAATAAATAATCTCTGATTTATATAAATTGTGCCCCCCCCCCATCCTTTGGACAGTTTATGGTGGAGCTGCTGCTCATTTTGAGTTTTAATTTATGTTAAGGATTTTATTGCATGTTCATGTTTAATAATTGTATAACATTTGCTGTATTGAGGTTTTTATGGATTTCTTTGTAGGCCACCTAGGGAACTATGTAGTGAGGATCTATAGGAACATTTCAAATCCGTAAACATCTACACTTTCTGCAGTCCGTGTGGTAAATAGCTACTTTTTGCCCTGCTGTGTGTTCCACATTTTGTTTCCCAAACAGGGCAAACAACTTACTTCCCAGTACTCTTTCAGGTTGGGAAAACAATATGGGGGGAGGCCTAAGCCCCCTGTCTCCATGTATTGCAGCCCCAATCCTTAACGTTAAGTGGGAAGGAAGGCAGCATGGTATAACATCTCATCAGATCTCAGAAGCTAAGTAGGGTCGGTACTTGGAAGGAAGACCACCAAGGTAGCCTCTTCATAGGAAGGCCATGGCAGACCACCTCAGCTTCTCACTTGCCTTGAAAGCACCTTGCTGGGGTTGCTCCAAGTCAGCTGCAACTTGTTGGCACTTTACATGCACGCACAAGTGATTAAGCGATGTTTTTAACCATAAACTGATTTACAGATTGGATTTTACCAAAGAAAGAACTACACACAGACACAAACAATTCCTTTAATCGCATTTCACAAAAGTAAAAACATAGTATCTGAGAAATAAAAATTCAGATTCTGCATAAAATAGAATTCCGTTAAAAAATTACCCTATATTGAGCACCTACAAAATTTTACTACATATACAGGCAGCAGCCAGTAAAAACTTTGCCACGAGTTCAGTTATGTTTTCCGCAGTGCTATTTAACAGAAATAGTAGTTTGTTCAGCCTGGAACAGTCTGACACACTACCCAAAATTTGTGATTACATTTGTTGCCTAATGCCAGCATAATAACATTCAGACAGCACGTGGTACACTGTTTCAATAGTTTCACATGTACAAGGGCAAAGCCTATTGGCAAAAAAAATACCCTGGAATCTTCCAAATAAAATTGCCGAGGGTAAAACATTAAGCCTAGCCAGTGTAAACATTCTGCACACTTTTGGAGATTGCAGTTGGAAGAAATAACTGTGCAAGCGTCCTACCATGGGAAATATCCCATGGTTCAGAGGAGAACAAGTCTTATTGGCTGCATTATACAAGTTTTATAACTCTGCCTCCAATAATCTGCTCCTTATTTTGTGAAACACCTCCATCTCAGAGAGCATCAGCATAGATTCAAGAGAGATATTCAAGGATTTCAGTTTTTCTTCTATAGTGGCAAGCCAGGGTGAACCCTCAGTCTCAGTTAACATCTGGTAGCTATAGCTAGTGGGATCAGTGTTTTTTTTTTTAAAAAAAAAACACACAATTTTTATTTAGGATATCATCACTCAATATCAACATTTGTTATACATTTTCCTTCTACCCTCCTCCCTTCCCCCCCACATGGCTTCCCACAGTGCTACAACCTCCTACACAGTTCTTAAATTCCTTCTTTCTTCCCTTTTTTTTGAGTTCAATAGGTAACTAATCTCTTCATATATAATTTTTTTCTGTTTCTTATTCTATATTGGTAAATTTTAACATTCAATAGTTATCAAAGCAAAATAAATTAACATTCTAATTTGCTCAGTTTTTATTTAAAATCATTAAAGACTTATCCGGCTCTCTCCATCCACCATTTCAAGCTTCTCCCAGTAAGTAATTTGTAATTGTTACCTTGTTTGTTTACTTTGGTCTTCGCACTGTCTCTTTCAATCCAAATTGATTCTGCTTAGTCCATGAGATCGGGAAATGAGAACTTTAAGCTGAATTCTCAGCTTGGTGAGCTCCTTTAGTGCTAAATGCAACGCCCGCTACGAGAGAGGGGATCAAAGTGCAAAACAAGTCTCCTCCGAGGCTTGATCGCACCAATCTCAACTCTCTCTTGGGTCTTGGAAGCTTGCCAGACTCTCCCCCTCGCTGGGGAAGGTTGCGTTGGACTGATTTAAAGCCCAAACTGTCAGAAGGAGCCCCCGTCCACCCTGCACGGTTGCAAGATGCGTCAAATAGCCATTTCCCCCCAACCGGAAGCCACTAGTGGGATTAGTGTTATAGTGCAATCAGGCCCAATATTTGAAGGTCATAAGCCACACCCTCATAGACATAAGGCTTTGACCACATTCCAGACAGAGGGCTTCATATGGGGCACAAGGTGGAACACCTAGTATCATTCTTAAAAAGTTCGAATGCACCTGTTCAATTGACGTGTTTTTTTTTTTGCTCCCCAATGGGGAATTTTTTATTGCATTTTTATTAAAACTACAAACTATAACAGAAATAAGGAAGAGGACTACATTTAAGGGGATAAAGAAAATATACCCACTACTGACTAAAAACCCAAGAGAGGAGATCTTCTAATCAGCTTAAATACACGTCTAGTCTTAATCATATTAATCTCATTACAAACTGAGTCACATATTCTGTTAACTTTTCCCACATCTTAAATTTAACTGATATCAGGAAATACCCCAAAGCATTTCAACTCAAAATTTTAAAAGGACAATTCAGAATCCTTCAGCCTTCACTTTTTCTTGTCCAGTCTCTTCCGCAACTTATAAGGACTTTTAGGAGCTGCTGCCCCTTTCTCAGGCAGACAGTCCTCTCCAGAAGAACCCAAGTCCAGCTCACCACTGAACTTGCTGTCCCCTTCTTTTTCTTCCTCCTCTGGCCCTCCCAGCTGGACTCTTAAAAATTCTCTCGCTTTCAGAACAGAGTCAATCTTTTCTTTTTTATCCTTTTGAAGGTGACGCCTTCTTCAATTGTCTTATTAAATGCCTCAATCCACACAGGGACTCCGTAAAGTATTTTGGGCTCTATTTTTATATGAAATATTTTTAACACAGATGGCACAAATTGGTTCCCTCTCTCTGGAAAGTAAAACCGTAGGAGGGCATTGACATTTGCCTTAAGGTTGTTAGTTGCTATCCTGCGCTGAAGAGTCCAAATTGTGGTGGCATGAAAATAAAGCTCTAGGTATTTAAAGTATCTTACTTGCTCAAGGTTATGGTCGCCAATCCTCCATATGAATTGCTTCCTAGATTTTGCGAAAACTAAGATGTTTGATTTCTCATAATTTAGTTCTAATTGGTTGATCTTACAGTAGTCCTGGCAGCTACACACACATTAGCATTTCCCAAAAACAAGTCCGACTGACCCAATAATATAATTTGGTTTGTGGAATTGTCTGCCAAAAACCCAGTTGAATAAGGTAATCAAGAGTGCCTCCAGACACACTTCTGCCCTGCCTGAAGACCTTCTGTCTCTTGTCTTCCTTGGAAATATTTGCACGGCACTAACCACTCCCCTCCTCCACTTCGGCCAATCAGCTGGCATATTTGAAAGTGCATCTTGACCTCTCCTGTCTATCCAAACCTGGAAAGAAATGGATCTTTTGCTTTTACTCAGCCCTCTTGCCCAATAACTGGGGGCAGACTCTTAATTGAAATGGATTTCAGCTAGTGAACGTTTTCTCATCAGTACAGTTGACTTAATTGTGGAACATAGTGTTTACCATGCCATTGCTGCCAAGTTTGATTTCACAGTGATTTCCCAATGTGAACATCATTAATTTCAAGTAGCACATAGGGCACCCTGACTTGTAACAAGTTTCTGGATAGTAGAAACTGGAGGTTCTTGAAATACCAAGTCGTTGTGCTTGGTTCCCATTTTATGCAATGGTCTTTAATGTGAAATATTATGTGAAAAGTCAGCCACTTTTCCTCTTCTTTCATTCTTTCAGTTTTTATAAACAGCCAGGGACCACAGTAAAAGGAAATGACAGGAAGTGATACAGAACAATGATTAGCAATAGCACAACACCATGTGCAATAACAGGAAGGACTGACGATAAGCAATGAGAAATGCTAGAGCCATTCATATCTCCTTATGACACCATTGAATATAGTGCATGACACAGTAAGCTTCTCTTGTTTAGCTTGTGGAGGGAGTTTCCAGAGGGAATTACACCTGCCTTTTTCAAGGTTATTTCCTGATGACTGTGTGCTACTGAGAGCATGGACAGCTGTGCTCTCCTCTGAGCCAAGAAAACAGAGTGGATGAATTACTATTTAGTATAACAAATAGTTGGGTGGAAAATACTTCACTGTAATAGCAGTCTCTTCACCTCCTCCCCAGCACAGAAATGCATTTTTCACATCAAAGTACTGATTAATATTCTTTATGCGCACTTATCATGAATTTTGTGCAGGGTTAAATATATTTTCCAATGACTAACATTGCAAGGCGGGGGATTAAAAGGGATAATACACAATGTGATTTATGAAATTTTAATAGAAAATCCCCATGGGTTGTGTATAAATCTTATTTATAGCTTTAAAAGTATGTAATATGCTTATTGTATATATTTTTTTAAAAAAACAGTGGGAGTAAGTCCCTGTCAGACTTAATCCATTTAGAAAAAGAAACAAACTCCTAGGGCTCCAATAGACAAACCATTTGATATTTTGGAGTGTGTGGATGTTTTAATGTGAAATGTTTGATATCATTTATTCAGTAGATGGGGAGGTAAGAGATCAGGCTATGCGTAAAAGGATTTGTCACCGAAGAAGGGGAACAATTATCTGAAGATAGAGCAAGATGGAATGGTCTTTATAAGAAGACAGAGCTGTATAAACATTGGGCAAAACTCTTGACTGTGAGAGCAATTCATCTTTGGAACAAGCTTCTTAGGGAGGTGGTAGAAGTAGAACTTTTTTTTAAGGGAATGTATTATGAACTGAGATCGAGGCAGCTCTTAAACAAGTGATTTCATTTTATTCAGCTCATAACAACACTAGACAAACATACATAGAACAATGCTGACTTATATATGATTTGAAAGGGCAAAACCACACCCAACAAACAGATAACAACCAATATGGAGCTTGGAACCAATGAGAGTGGTTCCCACTGAAGTCAAAAGCTTCTCTGATTGGCCTATTTGGCAATCCATGTAATGCTATGTTTTAATGGAACTGTGCTTAAACTAACACAATGCTTTATTGACTTAAGACATAACAGAATGGTTGTCCTGCTTATTCCACAGACACATTAAGCCAGGAGTTTAGAATCCACTGATTTCCTTTAATTGCTAAAGTTGAGTGCCCCATTTCATAGGGAGACCATAAATGAAGGTCAGTGGAGTATGATGCCTCCGCATGACTCTAACAGCTGGTGGTAACACTTTCCAGTTGCTACAGCCATCTATGGAGACAACCCTTCCAACTCAAGATGGGCAAAACTCCTCATGCTTCTCCCCAAACTGCTCATATTTTGTGAACGTCACTTTGGAATGTTTGAAAATACTTGATGAGTATTTCTGAGCATTTGAAGAGGCACTCACCAAATGCAGGTGTGCAAGCACACAGCTACTTCCTCTACTCCCCGTTAGTTCCCAGGCCTGTAGTTACAGTGGAGCATCTCAGGGCCACGCCACCTCAATCTACAGCCACGCCACACAAGTTTCTATATCAGAAATCATTTTTTAAATATTTTTGTGTTACTTCAGCTGCATCACACCCTGCCCAATGATTAGCCGGTTGGTCCTGTGCCTTCTCTAGTCCTCACTCTCTGCACCCCGGCACTACCCCATAGACTGACTTGGCTGACTCAGCTGGGCGGTCGTGGCCTCACTGCCCCGTTGATGTAAGAAGATATGAGTTGTCAGATTCTGATCATGTCCATCTAAATGACAGGTAACAGCCTTCCATGCTAGCAGCTCTAGCTGGAACAAACAGGTTCTGACTGGCACTTCAGTAGCAGTGTCAGAGTGACTCAGCAGCAAGTGCTGATTGGTTGACTTTTGTATATAAGCATTCTATGTACAGTCTAACTTCTGTCTCTGATGTATACTGGTGTTTGGAGAAGCACTTTATCAGTTGGATTATTGATTTGTGTATACCTGCACCGCTTAACAGGACTTTTGTAAATAAACCTTGTATATATTCCTCCCCACCTAACTGTGTGGACATTGGACTCTATGGGACTTGGCTCTGCACCATACTGTACTACTCTGCTCTGGTGTTAACTCACCAGCCCCTAACACCGCTTCCTGACCTGCCCCTACACCAGCCCAGCCATGTGACCCGGCTGCTGGTGTCACATGACACAGCATCATGTGATCCAGGGTGTCTGGGCTGGCACAGGTACAGTGAGGCCACTGCCATCCAAATGAGTCAGTCCACCACCCATGGGGCAGTGCTGGAGCGGGCAGGTTGGCCAACTACAGGCCCATCCATCAAGGCTGCTGGCTCCTTTCTCATGCCTACCACCTGAGCTCCACTGGCCAGACTGATGGGTGTGTGGTGGAGAAAAGTGCATGCCTTCACCTTCGCTTGCCCAGTTGCAGTGGGTGAGAGCTGCCTTGGTGCTGCTGGTGCTACTGCTCCAAGATGCTACACGTACAGCTCCCAGTGGCCAGGACATAGCTGGAGGGGGTTGCTCAAGGAGGGACTGCTGGAGGAGTTGAAGTCCTGGAGAACCACCATGCAGACCCTTGAGTCTGCTGGAGTGAGTGAGTGAGCCCTTTTATTTTCTTCTCTGCTGGAATGTATTTATTGTATTTTTAAATTTATTTTTAATGTTGTGATGTCAGAAGTGACATCACACTCCACCATTTACCCCGGTGCTTCCACTGAAAAGTTTCCGGTTATGGGCCTATTAGTTCCCCATCCCAAACCCACTAAGTTTACTTTATCAAAGGTGGAGGGACAGAGTAGTTTGCTACAGAGGATGACCCTTTTTAGAAAGGTCATATTTATAAGAGGATGGACCCTAATTAGTGCCTATACTTTCCATAAATTACTTTCCCCAGCTTTCCTCAGCATGCTGGTCTTCCAGGGTTTATAGGAACTGTAAGTTTTGTGTTCTTTTCTGACCTGAATTGGATGGATGAGAAAACTCCAAATCCCATCAAGCCCAGCAATCCACTAAAATCAGAACATGAGCCAACAGTGACTACAAGTCAGGTATCTATGTAATGATGAATGCTGCCAACTGTAAAGAGGCAAATACATTCAAAATACTGCTCATTTTAAATTGTGAATTTGAGAACAAATCAAGAATTTGATCGTAAGGTATACTAAAATCAAGAACACCATCACTGCAGACAAGGTAATTTTTAAAGCACAATGTTTATGAAGACCACAACATGCTAGGCTTTTCTGGCATTCCCTGCCTGCTTCTTCATCTGCTCACTCGAGTCTTCTCATTTCAGAGAAGTACAGATGAACAAGGATGTCTCAGCAAGCTGGCAGAGTGAGGGTGAGCAATCAGAGAGTGATTATGTTTTTTTCAGTGTGTCAAAATGTGGCTATAACAGCTGTAGGAGTTGATTCTGTCGCCTGGAGACTTCCTACCATATTAAGCCACTTCCATTGGTTCACGTGACTTTCAGTTCATGGGATTTCACTATAAAGTAGCCAACGTGTGTAGCACTAGTTCTAGAAACCAGGCCATTAAGGAATCACCTTGAAATTTATTACATTTATAAAAGTAGCCTGGCCTTGGAAGATGTTGCCTTGGCTTCTGATGAGTTATGCCTTTCAGTAGAGGCATAAACATTTGCAGCATGCCTCAGTCAGATCCCTAATGAAGAAAGAACAGAAGCATTACACATGGATCAAATTTGGGTTTTGAAAGAAGTTTGGGTTTTTCCTCTCCCTCTGAACAGGAGAGACCAGCCTGCAAAGAAAAGAGAGAGTTGATCAGTGTCAGCAATCTAACAGTAGCTCCTGTGAGCAATGCCATTTCTGGGGGAGTTGCCATGATCAGACAGGGGTCCTACATCTCCTTGACTAATGCTTTCTCTATGCTCGTGTTAGGCAGGTTGACACACACTAGAGAATAGCAGTGGGTGCTTAAAAAAAAAAATGGCAAAGCCCCTACCCAACCAATCTCCCATTTTCACATACACATAAAAGTCACTATCCCCCTTTTTCTCATTTGTTTTCTGCCAGGTTCCATATCTCTTTGAAAGATAAATACATATTTCATGTTTTTTAATCCAACCAGCAACATCGTCACACAAATATCGGATGAAACTTCTCTGAGTGAGAATGATTTGGGACGCAGATGAAAAGATAATGAAGTGAACTTTACTTTCACGTTTGGAATATATTATCAAACTAAATAGTACCACTTCATCAGGAGCAAATAAATTAAAGATGTGCCAAGGAATAGTTTATATTGGCTGCTCTCGCTCGCTCTTTTTGCACTGTGTTGGATGGATTGCTTCTGATCCCTGGATGCTATTTATATAGGTGAGGAATAGAAAGTTCTTTCCTTTGAAACCTTTTGGCACATATTATTTACATCAGGTTGCCGAATACTTATATCTCAACTTTTGGGAAGATCCAGAGCTCCTTTCTGATCATGAAAACACCCCAAATAGTCCAATAGTCCATAGGTAAGACTGTGCTTTGACTAGGGATGATTTTGAATTTTTTATCATCCCAATTTCTCTTTGGATTTTTTGAGTTCCAAGTTAGCTGGCCTTTGTTTCTGAAATGGAATCAGTATTCCATTGTTTACCTTTCAGGATTTTATACAGAACATTGTACATGTACAGATTTCAGTTCCTTCAGTCCAAACACAGTTTTTAAACCTAGGTAACTAGTCTTGTAATCAGTTATTGTGACAATCTAAGAATGGAAATTTCACCTAACAGGCATGTCCATATCAAAGATCTCAACATACCTGTTCAAAAAGAAGAAAGAAAAGCCCAAATGAAGCTTGATGGCAACAAAGACATTTTTTTTTTGCAGTATTATATGAATGCACATGTGCACCTTGGTAACAAAGGGGGAAAGATACAAAATAATTGAAGCCAAAGATAGCTATAGCCCTGACCTGGGTAGCCCAGGATAGCCCAGTCTTGTCAGGTCTTGGAAGCGAAGCAGAGTTGGCCTTGGTCAGTATTTGGTTGGGAGATCACCAAGGAATACCAGGGTCATGGCTCAGAGGCAGGAAATGGTAAAGCACTTCTGAATGTCTATTGCCTTGAAAACTCCACCAGAGGTTTCCATAAGTCAGCTGTGACTTGATGGCCACACACACACACAACCATACACACAGACAGCTATGGGAAACTGTGCATACACTTCTAGAATTAATTCTGAAAATGCTACTAATGCATCAGTTTGGTTTTGGAAGGATGGCCAGATAGTCCAAAATCTAGGGAGAAATTTAGATGAGAATTTTTGAAGCATACTGAGAAATACAGTGGATTACACATCCTCAAATGTGAACGGGCATTGCTTTTTTTTCAGTGGTCTGATCAAAGACCCATCACATATGTAATGGCCCTTGGCCTTCACTGAAAAAAAAATATTTTTTAAAAAATCCATAGCCATGACCACTAGCAACATGTCTTTAAGTCTGAAAAGAGAGAAGAGCTGTCATTCTTAGAAACTTCAGTTGTGTGGCAGTCTAGATTCCAAGTCATGTTGTATGCCTGGAAAACTAGATGCCTGGAAAACACAGCAAAGAGCAAAGTTTATTGGGATGTTTTACAACTCTTGCCAAAGTGATATGAAAGAAGTCAAGTGAGAGAGATTCCAGAGTTTTCCCCATGAATGCCAACTAACATTTCAGGCTTGGTTGATTCTACACAATGTGCCAGATGTCAGAAATTTCAGTGGATGGCCGGCTTAGAACTCCAGGCCAATTTGAATTCATCTAAAAGAGTCGCCTTTCATCTCTTTGGCCAGGTTGATGAAACTCTCATGAAAGCAACAGGGCACAACTCTCAGTGGACTAAAGATCCTCCAAGGACTGTAAATGTTCTGGTCGTTGTTCAAGAGACACCATGATACAAACTCCATCTGGCTCATTAAATTAATGTTGTTGTGGCTTGGCAATAAAGCTCTATGTAAATCATAACTGGAGTCTTGCTGACATGGCTTCTGCAACACTAACACTTCTGTATGCATTCAGAAATGCTACATAAAACACTGACTTTGATAGACCCTTTCCAAAGACATCTGCCTCATGTTTTCCCCATTCTCTGCACATGAAGGGGGGAGGGCGAACCTGATGTAGTCCTCCACTCTTCAGTTTTACCTTTCAGTTTCCTCCAGTATTTCAGTCTCAACATAGAAACAGAAGAAAATAATTAGATTTGTGCTGTGTCAAGACTGAAATACCGGAGGAAATTGAAAGGTAAAACGGAAGAGTAGAGGAATAGATCAGGTCTGCTCCCCCGCCCCCATTCATGATTTAGAAAGAGAAGAAAATAATTAGATTTGTGCTAAATCTTCTAAAGGCAAAGAAGACAAGGAAGTGAGACATCTGTGAACAGGTCTCCTGAGCATTTTAAAACTGATACATTAGCAGACCCAGGAACTCCTGATTTCGATGACACACCTCTGTGCGGTAGGAGGGTGAGTCCTTTCCCATTTCAAAATTTGGAATTGCTTCCCCAACAATTTGTCTCATGGAGCACAACATATACAATATCTAGGCAAAATGTATGTTTCCTTTAGCAGGGCAAATAACAACTCTGATGGGTGTTTGATGTCAGGAAAGCAGTGTGGGCCTTTTAGCCTTTCTTGTGTACCATGATACGATTACACGCACGTGGTAGAACTCGCACGTGGCCGCAGGAACGTGCCAAGCTTCGCACCCCAAGGACAATAGCAGCTACAGATCCTAGAACTCACCTATCGGTCAGTCCAGATCCTAATAAGGAACCAATAGGTGGAGTTATGTATAAATAATCCAATCACGAGTGTGGGTGTGAGTGTCGGGTGTGTTTTGAATGGGAATATAAGTGAACCGTGGGCCACGCTAGTTATCTCGAGTTCTCCAGTGTAGTAATAAAGTATGAGCTGAAATCAGTACTCTATGCATCAGTCTCAGTACTTTATAGCCTTGATCTGAATGAGAACCTCAGTGATTACTATTTACCAACTCACTATGTTCCAGAGATCTAGTCACTGACATCACAGTGTTTTTCCCAGAGGAAAATGCATTTGTTTCAAAGGAGGGACTTGCTAGAATGTCACTGCTCTCTGAAAAACAGTTTGGAGGACGTTGTTCCTACACTTTGGCTGTAAGTATAAGACAATTTTCTTTAAATAAGCCCCAGTGACTCGAATGGGATATCTTTCTGAGTACACTTGCTTAGGATTGCTTCCTTTATTTACCTATTATTTCTCTTCCAATTTTACAACACCCCCCCCATCAATATACTTAATTCTCAAATGGCTCCCTCTGTCGATACTAAAAGCTGGAGACTGGGATCATGGAGAAAAAAGGCAGCTCTTTCTACATAACTAAGGGGGGAAAACCCAGGTTTGTAGAAAACATCTAACATGCAACTGAGTGCAGCCTGGTGGCCATAAAGTTTCTGGTGATTCCTAGAGAAGTATGACATAACTTCCAGGTTGCACCAGAAGTGACATCATACCATGTTCTACACCAGCTTTTAATTTATTTTTTTTCTCCTGCTGCTCTTCATAGCGGTGGCAGGCAACAAGGGGTGCCAAGGGGAGGTCTCCTGACACAGCCATATACCTGGAAGCTCTATGCCCACACAAGTTTTTGTGGGTCCCCACTTTTTTTATTATACTTCATGCTGTTTACATTTCAACTAGGATAAGAGTTTCCTCTCATGCAACAAGTGTTAAATAAGCTTAGCACATCTAGGAAAACTCTTATCACAGTTCACTGTTATTCTGAATTGGCATTCTGCTTAACTTTTGAGCTTTGAACAGAACTGTCACAGGCTGTACTTCTTGTATTTTAGAACCTCTGGACTCCAGATTTTTTCACTATTCTTATATATCATGCTGTTGATAAAGACAGCTTTAATACACAAAAGTGTATGGAGTAATAAATCTATTAGACTATAAGACACCATAAAATTCTTTTTTGCTTGTTTGTTATTTTCTCCAGTACAGCTACGACTCTGGAGTTTGTTCCAAAAGTACTGTTTCAGCCTCACCCACAGGATCACTTCGAGACTAAACTGAAGATATTTGAATGTGTGTTTAGTTCTTAGGAAAGAGAAAAAGAGCAAGAACATTTTATAAGTTCAGGTGTTTTCAATGCAGATAATTCATACAAGAAAACATATCATAGATTCTTAGTGTGTACATATTTTTTTCTACTCCTCCTCCTCCTTCTTTAAAACTCATCTAATCTGCGCCAGCACACTGAAGTAACTGAACCTAACAAAGGAATCTGATCTCACTACAGGTGTGTTCATGCTGTGGTTTTATAGGGCAAGTTTTATGATTCCATAAAGCGCTTTATTGTACCATAAAGCATGGCATTGTAAGGCAGCATTCACACCATGGAATTACATCCCAGCTCAGGGTCAGGAGACCCAAAAAAAATCCTTACAATCTGTGGTGAAATGGGCCTGCTCTGGCCTGCGGGCCTTATTCCACCCTGCCCTCCAAAGTTTTCCCAACACCTGGAGAGGCTTTTCTTTCTCTTTTGGGTAACCTGCTGCCACCACCCGACCTTTGTACGGAATTGCCTGCTGTGAGGGTCAGAACTCCCAGCTTCCCTTTCAAGATCTGAGGCCTTGCCACTGGGTCTCCCAAT
This sequence comes from Gekko japonicus, assembly GCF_001447785.1. Classification (NCBI taxonomy): domain Eukaryota; kingdom Metazoa; phylum Chordata; class Lepidosauria; order Squamata; family Gekkonidae; genus Gekko; species Gekko japonicus. The sequence goes on from NW_015167069.1 coordinate 853,668, forward strand.
GCCCAGCACCTGGTCACCACGGGGACAGTTTTCTGCCTTGTGTGCTCTTGATGGAATAGCCACTTGCCAACTGCCTGCCTTCACCCTTGCACTCTTTTTAAAATAGCATGTCCAAGACAGTGGAGGTCTGTGGTACAGAGAACCAAACTGTCAGGGGTTAGTCCCTAGAGGGTAACAATGAATATAGTGTTAATGGGGAGTGGTGGTACAGTGGGTATATCCCACTGTCTTAACATCTGAACTGTGTTAGTTTAAGCCCCGCGCTGGTGTGAGCAGCCAGCCTGTTGTCCCCAGCTCATCATCCACCCAGCGATTCGAAAGCTTTGGCGAGTAGATAAAATGGGAACCAGAGAGGGTGGGCACCCCAACCTCCCTTGTGGGAGGGCATTAGCTGACGGTCGGAGTTCCTGGTCAAGGCTTGTAAAGGCGAAACAGCTTCCCGGCTACGAAAAGAACGCCTGCAATGGATGTTCTGGCCAGGCGGTGGCAGTATGGCAATTGACATACGGGTCCTGAGGCCTGGCCAGCAAGCAGCCATGCGGGAAAATGACGGAGCCAGCCAGAAGACGTTTACACCGGGCAGTGACGGCGCGTGCAATTAAAGTGAATAGATGTTGTCTTCCCTATCCCCTACGAACATTGTTAGTCCCTTGTCTATATATGGAGTAACTGTACATCGCTTTGAGCCCACTGGGGAAAGCGATTAATAAATGGAAAGTATTTATTTATTTAAAGTATTTATGACTCTGGGTTGAGAACTTCCTGGAGATCTGGGGAAGAAGCCTGAGAAGGGTGGAGTTTGTGGAGGGGACGGAACTCAGCAAGGATGTGATGCCATAGAATCCCCCCTCCAAAGATGGCATTTCCTCCAGGGGAACTAATATCTGTAGTCTGGAGATCAGGCTGTAATTCCAGGAGAACTCCAGACACCACCTGGAGGCTGACAACCCTAGGATAGCAGGAATTCCCCCCAAAATATTTCTGATTACTTCTTTCACTTCCCCACCTTTCACTCACAGTACACTCAAGACTCTGTAGCCTAGTTTAAGATTTTTACAAGCCTGGAGATGGTAAAAGAAACCTCACTAATCTATTTCTCTCCTCTTCCAGCAGCAAGCAGAGATCATAGCTGTTCTAGCCAGGCCAGGGAAGGCCAGCCACCTAGCTGCTTCTGAAGAGCCGGGAGACTTTGTCCAAGTCCAGAGATCTTATTTATTTATTTGTCTGTCTGTCTGTTTGTTTGTTTATATAATTCGATTTGTATCCTGCCCTTCCTGCCGAAGCAGGCTTAGGGCGGCTCACGTTAAAAGTTAAAATACATTAAAACACGAATTCATTGCATACAAAACACATCATAAAACTCATATACATTACAGATATTTTTTTTTTCAATTGATCTCTACCTGTATGTTTCAGGTAGCACTGACTTCTCCTACTGCATTGTCTTGGACAGGAAGAGGAAACTAGTCTGAGAGTAGCGTTGCCAAGTGCCACTCGGGGCCATAATCATCCGAGTGAAAGCCATAGAGTTTTCCCTCAGATGATAGAGCATCCCCCAGGAATGTGCCCGATGCTATTACATCACCTCCGAGTGATGGTGTTCACGCCAGGCACACCACGCGCTTTGGGGGTGGGGTCCCTTCCAGCAGCCCAATCCCCGCCGGCGGGGAACAGGTCTCTCGGGTGGGGGTTTCCCCGCCCCCCGGGGGGACTTGGCAACCCTATCTGAGAGGCCTCATGGAACTAAGGTTGTCAGCTTGGAAAATTCCTGAAGACGTGGGGGTGGTGCTTGGGGAAGATGGAGTTTGGGGAGGGAGCTCAGCAGGGGTGTGATGTCACTGTAGGACTTCAGTTTCTGCCCTCCAAAGCTGCTACTTCCTCCAGAGGAAATAATCTCTGGAAATTTGTTGTAATACCAGGTGAACTCTAGGACCCACCTTAAGGTTGGTAACACGATCTGGAAGGATGGGCCCAAGTCCAAGAATACACTTGTCTGAAAGGAACCCAGGCCTTATTCAGTGAGCAAAGTTGGTAACCTTATCTGGAAGGATGGGCCAAGTACACACTCGTGTAAAAGGAACCCAGGCCTTATTCAATGAGTGAAGTATGGGTATATTTCTTTAAAAATACTGAGCAATTCTTGTATACTCTGTATGTAGCCAGTGTGTATAAAAGGATCCTTAAAGATACTCCATGAAGAGGTGCAAAGCTGTTTCTTCCTTTTCGACTGCTGTATTGATCATATGATCTGTTTCAGCAGGCTGATTGTTGCTGATCATGGGATCTTATGTAAGATAGTGGCTAGAGAATTAGATTTACTTGGGAGACCCAAGAGGACATCCCTGGTCAACTATGGAGCTTGCTCAGTGACTATAGGCCTGTCATCTTCTGTTAACCTTCCTCATGTAACATTGTGAAGGTGCAGCGGGGGGACTATACTAGAGAAAGGATGTCATTGGAAAGTTAATAAATAAATAATAAGTTAATAAATGACCAAAATTGTTATGTGCTGTATTTTTTTCTTCCTCATGTAACATTGTGAAGGTGCAGTGAGGGGACTATACATGACCTCTTTAGAGAAAGGATGTCATTGGAAAGTTCATAAATAACCAAAATTGTTATGTGTTGTATTATTATTTTTTTGAACAGCTTACATAACAAATGGTGGAGTGAGGTCTGCTGTGGGAAGGATGAATTGGTAGAAATTGCTGTTCTGTCAGTGACCTTAAGTCTTCCGAAATTTGTGTTGTGGTGTACATTGCCACTAATTTGGATCTCAGCTGTCAGTCTAACAAGCCAGGAGGATGCCAGTTCATATGATAATCTGGTAGTCAACAGAACAAAAGAACCTTTCCTGTGGTAACAGGACCTGGATTTAATCCATGAAGTCTCAGGGAATATTCTGGAATGTAGCCAGTAATTTTCCACCAGGAGGGATCTGATAGGGTTTAAAGGAAGAACTCTATTATTTGTTTAGAGAGATGTGGAAGATGCCGATGAGGCTGCTCAATCCACTGTGCAATATTTGGAAATTTAAAGAACAACAACAAAAAAACATGGAACAATGAGGATCCTTAATGTAATCAGTTCTGTTTCAGAAATAACACCAGATGGTTTGCAGCTTCAAAATCTAGGGAGAAACTAAGAGGTGGATTTTCAGAGGCATCCATACAAGCAAGGCCTGAGACATTTTCATCAATATTAAGCAAACATAAGTAGCAAGTGTATGAGTCAATTCCATCATGATCTCAACAAATGACTTGCTTGCAAAAGCACCAAAAGTGTGATAAGTGTCTGAAATCTCCTGAAAGACTCATCATTCATCATTCATGTCCAGAGAGCTGTCTTTTTAAACACAACCCAAATTATCTGCAGTATTATGAACATCACAACTATTTTGAAGCTGCCTGGATTGTCAGATGAGTGACCAAATACAGCCTCCACCTGCTGTCAACAGTAGAAGAAAAAAAAAAGTTGATTATTAAAACAGAAATTGTGTTCTTTTTATTTTCTTCTGCATTCCACATCCTAGCTGGAAGGAGGGGGGCCCTATTCTAATCACAGCTAAGGCAGACAAAAGGAGGTATTAATGCTTTCCACCTGTGTTGTTAAGAACCCACCAGTTTGACTCATGTTCTGCTCACCTGTCATGAGCAGGGAGCTGATTATTTGGCAGGCAGTTCAAGGTAACCACAAGCAGTTTGTTGGGTTACTTCACCACAGCTTTGCCACACTCTTCTGCCAATTACCTAAATGAAGAAGAGACAAAAACAGTAAGTAAGTTATGTGTGTGTGTGTGTGTGTGTATATATATATATATATCTCAAAAGACAGACAATCTGTTTTATCAACAAGAATGGCTGCTGATCTGTCTGGATCTGCAGCACTTTGCACATGTGTCTCTTTTCCTCCCACATCTCCACAGAAGCAATGGCCCAAGCTAACCCAATCTTGTTAGATCACAGAAGCTAAGCTAGATCAGTCCTGGTTAGTATTTGGATGGAAGACCACCAAGGAAGTCCAGGGTCACTACACAGAGGCAGGCAATGGCAAATCACCTCTGAACGTCTCTTGCCTTGAAAATTCCACAGGGTCACCATAAGTCAGCTGCAACTTGATGGCACTTTCCACCACTGCCACCATAGGAGCCATGGTTTTCTATCTCCCACTTCCCCCCAATCCAATCAGTTTAAATGGATACAGAAGATGTGAATGTACACAGAAGCCAGGGTATCCATGCACAAAGTTGCTTAGCGTGGACATCTCTCACTACATCATGGAGGGAGCATGGCTCAGTGGTAGAGCATCAGTTTAGTAGGTCCAATCCCTGGTAACTTCAGTTAAAAATAGCAGGTAGTGGGACTTCCGGTTGATGGCGGCGCGCTAGCAGACTCACCTCCTGGACCTCCCGGGGGTGAAGCTGCGCTCCAGCAGAAGGAGGGGGTGTGCAGGATCGTCACCCCCCCCCAGGGACCCGGTTGAAGGGGCTCTGGCCATGGGACTCTTGAGAGGTTGCCTCTTCGCTGGCGTGATGCTGGGGAATTGAGGTGCTTCTCCGTCCCAACGGTTCTTCATGCTGTGAGACCAAATGGAATTAAGTGACGCCGACCGGGGCAAGCGCAGGAGGTCGAGCATAAGAAACGGAGCTAAAACGAGGTCTATGGACCAATTATGAACGTGATTTCAACTAAAGTGATCAGTTAAAGTGAAAAAGAAAGCTCCCCACCCACGTGGAACAGAAAGTGAGGCGAGAGGGGGAGCAGAAGAGAAAGCGGTTATTGGTGGGGGGGAGCAGAAGAGAAAGCGGTTATAACTGTAGAGAGAGACTTACCAAGGCGAGTTTGAACATTTAAGCGCATATTCAGATACTTTCAAAACTTTTGCAAAAGTAAACAATCCAAAAAGATGGCAGGGAAGAGGACGGAGAAAGAGAAACTGTTAAAAGTGAAAGGAACTGAGAGTCCAAGGCTGGAAGCAACCAACAAGCTGGCAAAGACATTGGCGGAATCCATGTGCCCCCTGCTGGATCAGATGAATAATCTCAGGGACCAGCTGTCAACAATGAATCAGCAAACACAGTTGAATAACACTCTTAAAATGATGAATCAAACAGCTGAGAAGGTGAAAGAAATGGACGCCACTGCCCAAAGGGTGAAGAAGAAAGTACAAAAACTGGAAAAGAAGCAAATCTCCACAGAAGATTAGCTGTTACAGCTACAAATGGAAAAAAAGCCAATTTGATTCCTCGCTTCCAGGGAATTCCAGAGATTAAGGGAGAGAATCTGAAGGAAACGATGGGTGAATTATTGGCCCCAGTGACAGATATGAAGGCAGAATCCTTGCTGAGCAATATGGATGTGGCCTACAGGTCATATTCTGGATATATAAAGAAAAATAATCTGCCTGGGGAAATAGTGATAAGATTCTCAAAGAGGCATGTGAGGGAAAGCGGCATCTGGCACACCTGTGAAAGTTGGAGAAAACACTATCAGAATTTTAAAAGGCATTCCATTTGAAATAAGGCAAAGGAGAAAGAAATACAAAGATTTAATTCTTTTTCTCCAGACCAATACAATCGGATACAGATGGTTAATTCCAGAGGGTGTAACCTTCAAAATTAAGGACAAAAAGGAAAAGATTGACTCTGTTCAGAAAGCATGGGAATTTTTAAGAGTCCAGCTGGGAGAGCCAGGGGAGGAAGAAAAGAAAGGGATGGACAGCAGGTCCAGTGGCGAGCTGGACTCGGGGTCTTCCGGAGAAGATTCTTTGTCAGAGAAAGGGGAAGCAGCCCCCCAAAAGAGACTGGGCAAGGGAAAATGAAGACTGAAGGACTCTGAACTGTGCTTTTGAAATTTTTTAAAACTAGATGCTTGGCGATCTCTCTTGTAACAGTTAAAATTAAGAGTTGAAAAAGATAATACTATACTTGACTTAGTTCATAATGGGATTAGCGTGATTAAGTGATAATGTATGTTTAAGCTGATTTGATGACCTCCTCTCTTGGGTTTTTAGTCAGTAGTGGGTACTTTTTCTTTATCCTTATATGTAGTCCCTTTCCCTATTTTCTGTTATAGTTTGTAGTGTTAATAAAAAGAGCAGGTAGTAAGATATGTGAAAGGCCTCTTCCTGAGAACTTGGGAGAGCTGCTGCTGGTCAGGCTAGATAATTGTGACCTTGATAGACACATGGTCTGAGTCAAAAAGGTAGCTTCATATCTTCATGTATTTATAGCATAGTTGTCTGACACAGCTGCAGTAGCATCATTAGTATATTAGTGGTACATGTCCATCTAGCTACAATGGATGGATGAGCTGCTATAGTATCCCAGGCCCTTAGTACCAACTATGGAGAGCTAGAGATTTCTGTGGCTTGTTTTTCTTTCTTAAAGCTGGGAACAAACAATATTTTTTCAGCTTTGGAAGTGGTACGATAAAGGCATTATAGCCCACTATTACTCACTCCACTATTGCCTCTGTTCACAGGCTTTGAGAAATTTTGTGGAATTTAAAATCCCTGAAAAACCAGAGGTGGCATTGGGTTTATGGATGCTATTGAATTTTTCATCCCTGTTGGTTTGACTCAAAAATGGCCCCTTTGATTCCATTTCTCATTTACGAGTCTTCCATTTTGTACCATTTCAGTTTCCTGGCTTGCGCTATTTAGAGCACACAATTTACATGTTTTGCTTGTGTAAATGGCATGTAAGCAGCATATCAATAGTGTGTAATGCATGTGCACCATGTAATGTAACAGTCATAGAAATGACTTATAATGGAAATAGGAGAAATTGATGTTAAATTACACAACCAAAAGGAAATGAAGAAGGACATATTCTTACATTTGCAAGTCGGGCCAAACGGGGGTGGGGGGTTGGATACCACCTAACATTTTCTTCTACACAAGGCAGATTCCTCTTCCCACCTTCCAGTGTGGCATATGCTAATGAGTTATGCTAATGAGTTCCCCTGCCTGTGTGTCTCCTATTCTCCAGGACCAGCATTTCAGGTTGCATCAGGATGGTAAAGTGGAAAATTCTCCATGGACAGAAAGCTTTCTGACTGCAGTAACTGTAGGCAGGATCCATGCCAGTGTGCGTAAACCAAGAATAGTGACAGCCCTAACAGAATCTTCAACTCTCTTAAGAACTATCATCTGTCTCCCTCCCATGGCATCTACTTATGGGATACATCTCATGTGTTTGTTGTATACTATGGTCTTGATTGCACAGGTTGATAAGGAGGGCTGATAGATTTATGATCCTACCTTTGGGCAGGGTGTTAAATAAGACAGTGTGGTTTTTTCCCACACTGTTGTGGTTGTTCTCTGTCAGGATATTGTTCCCAGTCCTTCTGGATTTGCCTTGAAGCTGTTTGCATATGGCACATGGTGAGATGATGTCAATCCAGTGACTTTTGATCCCTCCACAGGCTGGTATACCCAGTCACTGGCATTAAAATCCAAATAAATTGAAATATTTGATCATATCTTGCTGGTGTTGTCAGACACTTCCCATGTCTAATGCACCAAAGTTGGAAAAGGTATCTGAAAGTTAATTTTCTTCCCAGCATTTTTTTTAACAAGTTCTCTAGGAGAAAATGGTGATTTATTTGAGCTCCTATACTAGACAATCAGAAGAAGTGATTCATTTCCAATGTGCCAGAATGAGCTAGGGTGGTGCGTTGGAAAAGAATCTCATATGAAATAGGATTTTTATGGTATTTCTGAGAAATAATGAGTCTTCTCCTTAACATGTTCTATTCAGATTTCTTCTAATTATGCTGCATTGCTCAAGATTATTGCTGGGTGCTGCAATAAAAGTGCCATATGCACAGACATACTACCACCTGCCAAGGAACAAGAGATAAAGGATGTGTGAAGAAGCATTGGTAGAACTGGCCATATATTGTATGTGTGAAAGGAGCAAGACACCATATTTCAGGAAATGGATTCCTACATCCTGTACTTTGTTTCAGCAGAATATTTTCCCTCTCCCTTCCCCTTTTCTACATGCATATCCACACTAAAGACTAAACTCATTTAACAGTCATACAGAGTGATAGACAAACTTCCCTGGCATAGTTTGGCTGAGCTATCCAGCTTGTCCCCCCCCCCGAGTCTGTGTTCTCCCCAAAATGTCATCCCTCCCCCAACCCTGCCATGAACCCCTAAACCTCTTTGCAACTCCCTACAAGCCCCCATACCTCCTTATCTTGCTGCTACAGCAACAACTCTTTCTTACCCTCCCTACCTGGTGCCCTGAACACTCTTCTGGCAGCATTGTCAGGTTCTCTACACCTTAATCAACACCTGTAAAGTGAGAATGGGCATGAATATGTTGACCTTCACCTATGTACAATTACTGCCTTGTGAGCATAGTATTCATGTGTGGAGGAAGTGTTCATGTATAGGTGCCATCAGGTCCATAGTTACAGCGCGGCCTCTTGGGGCTTGCCCCCCTGACTTCCTCCCAAAGCCCCATGACTAAAATGTGTGTGTGCGTGTGTGTGTGTGTGTGCATACCTGCACTTCAAGCTGTGAATTCATGGCTTGGAGTGCAGGCCTCCAGCCCCAGCTCCCCCCCCCCAAGCTTTTAAAGAGTCCCTTTAAATGCTTTGAGGGAGAAACGGGTACATTTCAGTGCCCCCCAACTTTTTAAAAGGCCCCTCTATTTAAAAAAATCCTGGTTGCGGGCCTGGATGCTGTTCTCATAGTCAGGAATAGTGCTTTTCCAATGTACCTAGTTCTGTGTGTGTGTGTGGGGGGGGTTCCTATGTGTGTAGATGCTGTGCTAACGAGCCAGTGATGGCATGGAGGTGGGTTGTATGTAGAGAGCTTCACATGCAGATGAGGTGGGAAGGAACAGGAGAGTTCTTCCTTCCTCCCTTTACTGGTACTGAGACTGTTGCAGATAAGTGGCACTGGAAGGGACAGTGAGAGGGAGAAGTTCTTTTCCAGCTCAGATTATAGTCCATGCTGGAGAAGAACTCTGGAGGCTGTAAGGCTTCTCTCAGAAAAAGCAAGCTTTATCAGTTGCTGATGTTTGAATATGAAACCAAGGAGTTATGAGCTTGAATGAATTTTGGTGACATCTTTACCGATAACCTGGTCAAGTGATGATTGGGGTAGGAAGAAATCACACAAGTAGCCCAACTTACATAGCTCCTGTACTCAAAGAAACAGTGAGAAGATGCTACAGAGAAGTAGCTCCAGTGTCACTAGTGGTAGTGGTAAGTATGAATTAGGTCTAGCTTTTTTTTTGTAGAGCTGAATTAAGACGTTAACAGTGGGTGGTTGACAATTGGGACAAATGTGTCACAAGCTGAGAATTCAGTATAATTCATTTGTATTTATTTATTATATTAATGTCTCGTATTTTTGCCAAACCACTCAATGCAGTGTACAGTTTGTAATCATAGATATTTTCAGGTGGCTAGGCATGCTGGTCTGCAGCAGAAGGGCAAGACTGGAGTCCAAGTAGCACCTTAAGGACCAACAAGATTTCCAGGGTCTCAGCTTTCAAGAAGTATGAGATGAAGAGTACTTTGACTCTCAAAATTTATACCCTGGGAATTTCGTTGGTCTCTAAGGTGCAACAGGACTCATATCTTGGCAAATCAGACATAAGAAATACAATCCAAAATGAATCTAAGGGACACTATACAAAAGCAAAGTCAAGATATCATCTCTTCCATAATGTTACATAATTAATTTTGATAATGGAACGCTTTTTTAAAAAAAAAACAGTTAGGGAGTGGGGACCATTGACTATAATGGAGCTGGAAAAAATCAGCATATAATGGAGCCAAAAAATTTCAAGATTTCAAAAAAAAATCCCAAATCCGAATACCATACCAGTATTGGCATTTGGTAATACTGGAGCCTCTTGCTCAGAGTAAAAGAGGAGAGCGCAAAAGTGGGCTTGAAGCTCAACATCAAAAAAACTAAGATCATGCCATCAGGCCCCATTACTCCTTGGCAAATAGAAGGGGAAGTCGTGGAAGTAGTGACAGACTTCACGTTCCTGGGATCCCAGATCACCGCAGACTGTGACTGCAGCCATGAAATTAAAAGATGCCTGCTCCTTGGGAGGAAAGCGATGGCGAACCTAAACAGCATGATAAAAAGTAGAGCCATCACCCTGCCAACAAAAGTCCATATGGTCAAAGCAATGGTATTCCCACTAGTCATGTATGGCTGCGAGAGTTGGACTATAAGGAAGGCCGAGCGCCGAAGAATAGATTCTTTTGAACTATGGTGCTGGAGAAGACTCTTGAGAGTCCCTTGGACTGCAAGAAGATCAAATCAGTCAATCCTAAAAGAAATCAACCCTGACTGTTCCCTGGAAGGCCAGATAATGAAACTGAAGCTCAAATACTTTGGCCACCAAATGAGAAGGGAGCACTCACTGGAGAAGACCCTGATGCTGGGAAAGATTGAAGGTCAAAGAAGACGGGGACGGCAAAAGATGAGATGGTTAGACAGTGTCATCGATGCAACGAACATGAAATTGAGCCAACTTCAGAGGACGGCAGAAGACAGGAGGGCCTGGCGGGAGCTGATCCATGGGGTCATGAAGAGTCGGACTCGACTGTGCGACTGAACAACACCAACAATACTGGAGAAAACTGATATACCCACCCAAAAAATACAGTGTTGTGTTTTTTTTTAACCATCTACTTCAAATTCCCCCTGATGGAGGGGAGGTAAAATAGGAAAGAGAATTTGCATTTAACAGAACATATGAAAGGTTAGTTTTGCCACTTGCTTACCAAGCCAGTGCATCTTGGCAGAGACTCATGATGCAAGCTGGTCACCTAAAAGCTCAATATTTCTATAAATAAATTTTCATAAGATTGAATTTTCAAAAGCTAAGGATTTATGAATATAGAAAGTAGCTTCATTTTAGAAACATTGATTGTAAAACAAAAGAATCATGGTGTCACTCAGTTCATATAAACCTCCAAAGAAATCCAGGTGCAAGCATTGGTGAGTTATGATTTGCTGAGTTTTCATCTGGGCTTGAGCATGCATTGATTTTAGACTGAAATGATGGGAGAGGCTTTGGGAGATCCACAAACTTCTGATCATTCTGTGCTAAGGGAGGAGGGAATTATCCCTACATATTGAGTGTGTGTGTGTGTGTGTGTGTGTGTGTGCCCGTGAGCACCATTTTTTAATATGTGCATTTTTATTCTCCCCTTCCTCTGAAGATATCAGGGAAGTATACCTGGCTCTCCCTGCACCCTCCATTTGACTTCTACAATAACCCTCTGAGGTCCTGGTCACACAGACTGGATAACACGCTGGGGAGGCATGGTTATTAGCACTGTCGTAATTTGATGTGCCCCAATGCAATCAGATGTGACGGTGTTGTTTCCTTGGATGGTTGTTTCCAGCATGCTCCAACCAGGAAGCAGGGACACGAGAGGAGCGCGTTGGGGCGATCAGACAGAGAGCGTCTGTCTGCAGCCGTCGCAACCGTTTATTACTGGAGTTTCCCAGGTAGTTTTAAACTCTGCATCTTCGGCTGGACGATACCAGTTGGCCACGGGTGCGCCACGCTTGCCAGATGTGGCGGTGTGATCATGCCCATATAATACGCCTGGCATTCATGGCTCCCCCACGGCAAACTCTGTGTGTGATCGGGGCCTGATTGGATTCAAAGCAAATGACTATAGCCTCATAGAAGCATAGAGTTGGAAGGTACCTCCAGGTTCATCTAGTCCAACCCCTATGCACAATGCAGTAAATTCACAGATATCCCCCCACACCCCCAGTGACCCCTGTTCCATGCCCAGAAGATGACAAGAAACCTTCAGGATCCCCAGCCAAACTGGCCTGAAAAAAAATTGCTTCCTGACCTCAGGACTAGCCCAAGGTCATGCAGTGAGTTCTCTGAAAGAATGGAGATCTGAAGTGGGGTCTCTCAGGTACTAGTCCGATTCTGTATAGTGTTTCAAAGTCTCTGTCAGTGGTTTCAGCAGCCTTTGACTGTTGGTTTTATTGGTTTGTTTATATTGTGTATCCACGTTGTATAGTATTTATATGGAATTTCTATACTATATAGACATATAATGTACACAATTTATACACATAATATACACATCATGTATAATGCTGATTAATCAATGCGCAAATATGGAATAAAATTGAAAAATGCATGCATTTTATGGGAACAATTCAGGAAGGAAACTGAAAAGGACACAAAAACAGAGAATTCGAGTTTGATTTACACAAGGGAGAGTGCAACTGAAACGGCAGTGACAAGAAAAGAAAAAGCCTTCCTGCCTAAGATCCCCAGTCACCTTTGTTTGTTTTTCTCTCTTAAAATTGATATGACTAATGAACTTTGAATCAGAGGAAGGCACAGCCATTACTGGAACAGATCCATATGATCAAAACCTATGTATAAATCCACCCATATTTCTATGAACAATAGGAGGAGGGCAAAACCAATCAGTGGATTAAAACAATTTTAAAAGGGCTTGTGTATAAAGGAGCGAAAGGGATGAAACCCCAGCCATTGCCATCTTCCATGGAAAGCTCATTTCCCATGCAAATCACCTCAGGGATGCTTTTGCCACCCATCTGCTTCAGAGAACTGAATGCATCAGAGACTAGAGATGGGATGAAAAACAGCTGCCTTGAGTGGTTCAGCCAATTAAATTTCAGGAAAGGCTATTTAAGGCCACTCCTCTTTGTCAGAAGTGTGTTTGCTTCTAAGCTTCCTTCTCAGTTGCACTCATGTGGGATTTGCCGGTAGCTTCAGGGCCAAGAAAAAATCTGTAGGGTTTCTCTTTGGCTGGCTGCGAGAGGGACCTTCCCCCCTCCCATGCTTCTCATGTGTTGGGATGGGGTTGGGTTGTATGAAGAGCCCTGATCATGAGGGCTTGGTTTGGTCTGAACTGGAGTTTTGTGGCGTTAGATACTTGCTACTGGTAGATAGTCTAGCACCCTGAGGCATCTGAGCATAGGAAGGAGGCATGTCACTGGCTGTTCATGATTAAACAATCCCAGTGGGCTGGGAGAGGGTCAGTCTCTTGGTGATGCTCACTTGAATCTTTTGACTGAATGGTGTGAGGTGATGGGGTTGATGGGCAGAAGCTCTCCCACACTAGTTTGGTGCAGGCAAAGAGACAAAAGTTATGGCGTGTACCAGTATTGTGTTGCAAGCTAGAGAAGGAGTGCTCAAATGATGTCAAACGTTTAGGAAACTCAACCCCAATGAGGCAGCCTTTTGGCAAACCAACACAAGGGAGTGAGGTTAATAAAGTGAGTAGTTCAGAGTTTAATTAATAAAACCTGTTTTAACCCAAGCATCTTCATTTGGAGGATCACTTTTGGTGAAATTCCTATAATCAAATTCCCCTGAAGCCTTCTTCAAAGGGGGAGGGGGGATATCTCATTTGCTATATACTCAGTGTTCCTATAAAATCAGTGCCCATAACGTTGTCTCTATTACTGCCTTTGAAGCCTCGACAAATCAGTCCACATACTTGGGCAGCAACACATTTTCTCCTGTACAGTAAATTACCTGCTTCAGTGATGGGTACCACTCAGCAGATGCTATCAACATATGGCTCGTTGAAGGCTGCCAGACACACCCGTTATGTCCTGATAGTTTGCTCATTTCAAGGGACATTGCATTGCACAGTGGATTGTGCATGGAAGCAATCATTTCCTCTCTATTGTGATCATTTGTTACTGTGGCTCACTGATGCAAGAGAGGGTTTCCCAAATATAGGACCTCAACCTTCCACTTCTACAAGTAGAGAGAAATTTAAGAAGTACAAAACATGGAAAATTTCTGCTTGGCAGGACATGCTGCGTGGGTTTTGCATTATGGAAAGAGCAGTCATAATAGGACACTTTGGTGGTTAACCAGGAATTGTTTATTTATAAACTATCTGAAAGATCTACAGCAAAAGAGATTGAAATTATGCTGGAATTAACTGGATATAGGCAGGTGGTTTTTCCTTCTGTTCTCCACAGCTGCCCCCATCTTTTCAAAGAAGAACCATGATTTTGCTCTCATATCTCTTTTAAAACTGGGACATCTGCTATTGGCTGTCCAAGGATGCAAGGTAGCATCTTGGCCATGAACTAAACAATAACAAATAAATGCTGGCAAATTCTGTGGGTCATTTCTTGGGGAACCTGCATGTAAGGGGGATGGAAATGAGTTAATTAGTTCCACTACAGCTGTTTTAAAAAGTTTGAGATACCCTAGTTTAACTTGATGTATAGAATCGTCCTATTCAGGGGAGTGCTTTAGGGTTGCCAGCATCAGGCTAGCAACAAGCAGGAGGCTTCCTCACAAATAATGCAATGACATCACTTCTCATGCAACCACCTATGCTTTAACCATAGAGTTTTGGCTGAATGCTAGAGCATTGCTGGCAATTGTCCCCATTTCTCTTCCCAGTTTTCTTCCATCATCCAGCAGAGCAACAGCGGGAATGGTAAGCAGGAAAGTCAACCAAAGTGAGAGACTGTTTGGTATTCTAAGGTCCCGGTCACATGGGCCGGAAAAAGTGGGGGGGGGAGCATGGCTGTTTGCCCCGGAGCACAATAACGCACGGCTACCCGATCACACATCCCGTCGAGGTCCCGTGGTTAGGGGGTGAGGTGCCGATCACATGGCTATCCAGCAGTGCAATCACAGCAGCAATCGCTAGGCGCTACTCCCATGGCAAACGGGTGTTCGTTTTACCACAGTTTGTGCGCATGCACCATTGGGCGCTTTTGCGCATCCTGTGGAGACTTGGGGGGGGGACCCTTGTTTGCGAAGGAACATCGGTGGGCACCGGAAGCCATGGGAGTCCACCAGAAATGCAATCAGACGCCCACCCTTGCCCCGCGGTGTCCGGAAACCAGTACCTCGTAGGTACTAGTTTTTTAGTCTGCATCTTCGGCGGGACACCATGGGATAGCCACGGGAGCACTACGCTTCCCAAATGTTGCAGTATGATTGCGCCCGGAAAATCCGCCTATCATCCGTATCTTTAGCGCGGCAAATGCTCCGTGTGACCGGGGCCTAAATTATGCAGACTGAATAATGTAGCACAGCACACATATGTATTAGCTTTAAAAGAAAAACTTTACTAATGAGGAAAGAGTTTACTGGGAGATTTAAAAAACATAGGATAAACATCCAGTCTGACTAGCTGCTCTAACCTACATCTTTGCTTTGCAGATTCTAAACCTCGTGTGAGAACAAACTAGAGAAGAACAACAAAGAGCAATAAACCTGAAACTCAGTGCTTACTCTCTAGTCCATCCCCAATGTACTGATTACCCAATTGGAGAATCCCAATGCTAACTAATTATGTGTTTTGTCACCTTGCTCTGGCAGCAAATATGTACAGGCTTTACCACTGGGTCCCTAACTTAACTACTTAGCTAGGACATCAGCATGCATAAGCAAACAGTGGATTCTTTCATGGCTACAGAGAGATAACTTGCAAATTCCAACAGAGACCTCACATCCCTGGTATTCTTTCAGGATGAGGGATGTGGCTCCTTGTTTAGGAATAGAAAATTCATTGTGAGGGAGGGTCCTCAATGACCCATCTTAAACTAATGACTTGATTGGCCTCAAATTTTTGCAAACATTCAAAAGAAAGGCTCAAAGAAGTGCTGCCTGTCTTGCCAGTTATCCCTCCCACTGCCAGGGAAAAAAAAACACAAATAACCTCTGAGAAGGGAAACAGCATAAATTATGGTGGAAAGGGCATGCAAGAAACAATCCAGTGGGGAAATAATATTCTGAGCATATTAAAAAGTCATTTCCTGATAGGAATCATGGGATCTGTAGTTTCCTTGTCCCCTGGACTGAATTGGAAGGCAAAAGAAACACAGTCACATCTCATAAGAACATAAGAAGAGTCCTGCGGGATCAGACCAGTAGTCCATCTAGTCCAGAATCCTGTTGCAACTAGTTCCTCTGGAAGTCCAATGACAGAGCGTAGAGGCCGAGGTCTTCCTCTGATGTTGCTTTCTGGCACTGGTATTCAGAGGATTTACTGCCTCTGAATATGAGTTTCCTCACAGCTAGCAGCTACTGATAGACCTATCCTCCTTGATAATGATTTCTTGCAAAAAATATAAAGTAAATCCACCCTTCATTGTGCTTAGAGTGGTTTAAATAATGTTCTTGAATTGGTAAAGTCTGAGAATCCCTATCACGATTTTTTTGTCTCTTCTGAGAAAGGATCCCTCTGTCCAGCTTAGCAACAACCAACAAGGTGGGTGTGTTTGTGGTGGTTCAGAAGAAGGTCAAAGTCTGAAAGTCTTTCAGGGATTTAGGCTTGGCTTGTATGGGTAGTATTCAGATGTGGAAAGGTGGGGTTTTGCTCAAGGTTAGGGATGGGCATGAACTGGAAAAATGGAGAATCATTGAGGTTTGTGCTTCAGGGGTTTTCATGAACCCTGAACCATGAACTTCCATGAACGTCTCCATTGTATGAACCGGTTCGTGCTTCAGAAGTTTGTGCCCCTCCCCCACCCGGAAGTGAGCTCCGAATGCATTTAAATGCCCTCAGAGCCCACCATGGCCGGCCTGAGTGAGCTCCGAAGGTATATAAATGCTTTCAGAGCCCACTTCCGGGTCAGGCTGCCTGACCGGAAGTGAGCCCCAAAGGCATTTAAATGCCATCTGAGCCCACCACCCAGACCTGAATAAGCTCCAAAGACATTTAAGGCCTTTGGAGCTCACTCTTGGAGCTCAGTCGGGTCAAGCTAAAGGTATAAGGTTTGTCCTCCTCACTGGCCTCATTTGTCTTGGTTGTTCTAGTTACATTATTCAATAAGGTGGCTGCCTTTTAAATCCCAGGGCTGATGCCTGCCTGGTGAGCTACAATGCACAATTACACACCTCCAGCAAACTGTAAACTTGAGGTTATCAGGGTTAGGTATGGCTAGATAACAAAGGCACAAAGTAATAGAATCTAAAGGCAGGGGCAGCCAGAATGGCCGGACCTGGGGCTGACCTGATCAAGGAAGATTGGCCAATCTAGACAAAGGTCAATCGGATAGACACAAAGGCCAAATAGCAACTTAAATGGTCCAGAGATCTATGAGTTTCTTGACCTGCCCAAGAAGCTGTCAAGTAAAAGTATCTTGCTATACACACAAAAGAGTCCTGAATAAAGCTTAATGTGAAAGTACTAGCAAAACACAGCAGAAGCAGCAACAAGCAGAGCTTTCAAGAGTTTCTGCTATGCAAAAGAGGAGGGTCATGGCTCACTGTCAGAGCACATGCTTGTATGTACATAGGTTTGGGCACTGCCATCTTCAGAAAGGATAGCAGATGTTGGGACATATAGTAATAAGCTAGATGGACCAATGGCTTATTGTGGAAAGCTGTTGAAATCCAGTGCTACTGTACCTGGTTTGTAAACAGAGGTCCTTAGTTTGTCCCGTGAAAGGATCTCAGGTTGCAGGTGATGGGGGGGGCTCTTCTCCTCATCCAAGAAACTGGAGAGATGCTGCTATTCATAGAGGACAATAGTATACTACGTATACACTGCAGAATAAAGTTTTGGAAATCCTCCTGGAGCACAACGTGGCACATACCATGCTTTTACATCAGTGTCACTTCACTGAGTTGGCAGAGTTAGTCTTTCATTTATCAGAGTGTACACACAAAGCATACCAGGCCTTGTTAATTTATCTGTTGGAAAGAGTGGCCAGAATCAAGGAAAGCTGCTTATCCCTTTCACATTGCTATGGAGGCTTTAAATGAAGAAGGAACTGGCGAAAGCCTTTCAATCGCACATCAGATAATATTTTCTTTTAATATCCAGCCCTTCTCCTGTTGCTTCCAGTGCATAAGATTAAAACAAGTGCAAATTAGGTTAAAGAATTAAGGGAGAGCGAGCCATTCAAGAGAAAGTACAGTAGATTTCATTTTTCTCTTGCCTGATACCTTGCAAAAAAAGCATTTATTGCTGTCAGATAGAGGCTGCCATCACCACCCACCCTTGTCTTGTTAATACAGGAGAATCCAGCAACAGCAGCTTGCTAAATGAATCATTGTGCTGGAATAATGAAAGCCTGTAGCCTTGCCATGTAGGTTTACCAAACCTAAAAATCCCATGCTTGGTTCTTAATGGAGGATGCAGCAACACTGTGATTCTTTCAGGCACCAATGTAATAAGAAAGGGCCTAGCCCACTTGGGAGGAGCATATGAGATGGCTCCTCTTCATGGCAGCATGATCCTGGTTTTTACAAGGGGAGAAGCCACAGTACAGACTCTTCTGTTGTGGCTGAGACGTCACACATTACCCCAACAGAATGGAATAAAATGGTTGTGCAACAGCTCTTAGGTTGGATGCTGACAGCTTTTCTGCTCAACCTTGCTCTGTTCTCCTCCTCACTACAACTTCAGTTATTCATGGCTTTTGTCTACACATCTCCCATCATCCCCCATTTAGCCTCTATAGGGATCAAAAGAAGTCCTTTCTCTCTGTTTTTGACAGTGGTAGGGTATAAACGCTTGCCTCTGTGGGGATGTCTATCTAGACTGTCCTCTATAAAGTGTTATTGACAAAAGCAAGGCAACATAGCTTTGCAAGGTTATCAGCTGATTTTCATTGTGTAGGTCTTATAGTTTTTTTTAGCAAAAATGCTAGTCAAACTTGTTAACAGCAAAACTTACAATTTGGGGGGGGACCCAATGACTTGGATATAGTATTTATTGCCTTTTTTCCATCCTTGAAATCAAGTCATCACAGATTTTGAGTTTATAATTTCCCCTCACCTTCTGCCCAACAATTCGCTTTAGTACCTCGATCATCACTTCTTCTTTGCACAAACTAGCCTGGAGTGCTACCACTTCTGCTTTAGCTTTGCTCCTTACCGGAATGATTTGTTCATTAGCTTGGTATATTTTTTCTTCTGCATGTGACTTCAGTGCTCAGTGTCTCTGCTTTTCCCTCTTAATTCCTGAAATATAGTCCTCAGCACATTTCTTAAGAACCTCTTCATTCCTTTGAAATCCTTCTATTGCCTCTTTCCATTTTTCCCCTTGTGTGAGGAGTCCAGTGAAAGCTTTTTCCATGGAGGTAAGATCAGAGAAAAGCTGGATAATGTTTTTCATGTGGTACTTCCTTTTTTTTCCTACAGGTTCCTTTTTTGTTCCGGGAATCCTCCATCTCTTGTGTTAAGGTTCTTTTAAGCTCGTAACTATTTTTCCCCATTTCTTGGTTTTCAGTATAAGTTTTGACATATCTCTTATTTCATTCCAATACTTGGCTTTGCTTTTTTTGCACCTCAGAAGTAAGCTATATGACAACAGCAACCTCCTCATTAGCTTTTCCTGCACTTTAATCCACGTCTTTCTGGTTGCATCAACCCTTCTGCATCAGCCCTGCCACATGGGTGCCGGTAGGCAGCCCCAAAAAAAATATATATATATATAGTCTCAGCAGACACAGTAGCAAAATGAATAGTGAAGAACCATTATTAGCCAGTGTGGTATAGTGGTTAAGAGCAGCAGATTCTAATTTGGAGAACCAGGTTTGATTCCTGACTCCTCCACATGAAGCCTGCTGGGTGACCTTGGGCCAGTCACAGTTCTCACAGAATTCTCTCAGCCCCACCTACCTCACAAGGTGCCTATTGTAGGGAGAGGAAGGGAAGGAGACTGTAATAGGGGTGTGCATTCAGATCTACCCAAGCCAAAAATATACCCAAACAATGCCTTATCGGTATTTTCGATATATATATCAGCATCCCAAAGGTATCTGGGATTTTTCAAGATAACCGGAAAAATCCCCCCGAAAATCCCGGATGTATTTGGGAAGTACTGGGAAGATTAGCTTGGGCTGTCTTGTGCAGTCCCTTTTAAAAGGAACTGCACAAGAGAGCCCAAAACAGCTGAGCCAGTGGGGTTTTCCAGGCTGTCTTCTGCAGTCCCTTTAAACATGATTGCACATGAGAACCTGCAGAAGAATGTTCCAAAAACAACTGAGCAGTGGGAGCATTCTGCTCCTGCTTTTCAGCTGTCTTTTGTGGCTTTGTCGCAGTTTTCCCTTGGTTTTTTTCTTCTCGGGTCTATTAGACCTGAAAAAATTCAATATTTCCCAAAAATCCTAGATCCAAATACTTTACTAGTATTGGGATCCAGGATTTTTTCAGGAATCCCAAATTGGGCGGGGGGGTAATAGACTTGAACTGAAGAAATACCACACACACACATCTCACACATCCCTAGATTGTAAGCTGCTTTGAGACTCCTTAGGTGTATAAAAACCAGCTCTTCTTCTTCTTGCTGGGATGCCTGGATAAGCTTTAAGTATTTCCTAGAAGGTTCATCATAATAGCTATTTACTGTTAGTGCTTTTATTTCCTGGGTAGGGATGCTCAAATTCCTGCAGGTTCAACTTGCATTGTAATCACCAGTCATGAATATCCCCAGATTGATTGCTAATTGGACTGAATGATCACTGAGCCACTCATCAAAGTTCACTGGGTGGGTGGCTGCATATCTAGGACAGCAGCATGTAGGTATGCATGAGTAGCTGCCATGCATGTGAGACACAGCAAAGCAGTTTTAATTTTACGTATGACTGATTTGACACCAAGGAGTTTCTTCCCAAATCCCTAACCCAAACTAAAAAACCCCATGTTTCCATGAACATATGCAGCACAGTGACAGGACAGAGGTGAGGACCCCTGGCAATCCGAAGACCCTATGATACCCCCACACACACCGGTCTGATTTTACAAATTTGCAGACTTCTGCCTGTCCACTTGTTCCTTTAATAACACAACCCTCAACACTTTTGAGTGCCCTTCCCTGTTTACATTTTGTCAACAGTTTTTGTTCCCTACTTTTCACTAGTTTGTGGGCTGGTTTGCATTGTGCACATCACATTGTACGGGTTTTCCGTGCAGCATATCCAATGTTTTTACAATGTGCTTCATGTACACATATAATATATGTTATGTGCAAAGGAACTGAAAACTGTGATAATAAAGAATCATAGTTCAGATTTGCAGGAGGGAAAAATAAAACTGAACCCTGGGATTTTGCTTTTTGAAAGGCTGGGATGAAAAAACTGACATTGTTCCTAATGCCAACTCTAGGGGGCTAGATAGAAATGGCTACTATAGCTCCTTAGAAAAAGTCACATTTAGCCATGAAAGCAGAAGTGTTTGAAATGCCCCCATGATTAATAGGCCTTTCCAACAAAATAATTAACCCCACCAAGCAGAACCTTAATGCAGCTAGATCTCTTTTTAAGTGAAGTGTTCTTTAAATTAGGACTGCCAGGAAATTTTTTTAGGCGGGAAGCCAGCATGGTATAGCCTGATTTTATCAGATCTCAGAAGCTAAGTGGAGTTGGTATTTGGAAGGGAGACTCTGCAGAGGGAGGCAATGGCAAACCACCTCTGCTTCTCACTTACCTTGAAAGGCCCTTGCTGGGGTCACCATAGGTTGGTTGCCACAACACAGCATATACGTATGTACTTTAATCATAATACCAAAATAATAATAACAATAACAATAATAATAATGATGATGATGACAGAGTGATAAATGAATGCACTCATTGTTTCACATAACCCCATGTAAAGCATGATGGGGGGATTTCTCTGGGCACTAAACTTAACCATCTTTTCAGCTTCATGAAATAATGGCACAGCCCGATTCCTGTCCAAATCAATTGAGAACTTTCCCCCTTCTTCAAAGACAGAACGATGTGGGTCTAGAAATGTTTTACTCCTCTTTTGCAAACTCCTTATTACTCACCATTATAATTCAGGTTAATTCCAAGACCTTGGGTATAACAGAATCTCAACAGCTGCACATATTTTGCATTGGCTAAGGCCTTGTCCCAAGTGACAACAAAGATGCACTGATCCACTCTGAAAAGGTCCCCCAACTGACTGAGTACACCAGCTGTCTGGCTGCACCGGCAGCTATCAATCCACTCTCATTGCCCATTGCATGCAGCCAAATGTTGGCAATGTCTGAATTGTTATTAATGACAGTGTAGAAGCAGGAGTCTTGAGTCAAGAACAAGCATTTGTTATCATGAGTCAGTTTTTGAACCAGTAAGAAACAAAAAAGGTCCATCTGTTTAGAAAGAAGTAGGTAACAAATGTAAGAAAGAAGAGCTAACATCTCCCATCTTTCCTCGACAGTCCACTTCCATTGATGTTGATGCTGGCTGCAAATGTAAGATGGTGAAGTGAGTGATGTGACCATGTGGGTGGTAGTGGGAACCTTTAAAACACTGAGAAATATGTCCCACCTCGCCCATGTCCCCAGCTGTCCTGCAATCTGTACACACAGCCCTTTCTGACATCCGCTTTTGGAAGGATCTCTACCCACTTGTGGTCATTAAAAGATCTGATGGTATATAACAATCTTCAAGTGCTTGCCAAATTCCCTCTTGCTTAATCATCTCCTTCTTGTCAAGAACTTCCTCCCTATAAATGAATAAATGCACTGCAGTGGTATCAAGATCCAGATATTCTATAATGAATAAATGCACTGCAGTGGTATCAACACAAGATCCAGATATTCTGGAACTCCCCTGGAATATTCTCCCAGTTTTATTTTCAATATGACGGTAGAATTTTGGGGGGACAGAAATGCCTTCCCCCTGGAAAACGCTCCAGTGACTATAGGCAATGCTGTGTTTGCTTATATAAAATATTTTTAATGCTTCTGTGTGCAGATGGGTTCATTTGTGCTAATATAATTAGGAGACATGACTCCCATGCAGGCATTTAATCTGTGTACCAATAATGAAATTGTGGGATAGGGATGCTTTTGAAATGCTCCCTATTTGAATATTCCCCTATTTATTTATTTTTTTGGAAATCCAAATGATCTAGTCTTGTTTCTAACGTGGAACTTCTACACTGGAAACCAGCTCATGTATTATATCCAGATTATGTCCAGAGCACCCTGCTAGGAGTGAGATTTTCTTCATTCAGTTACTTCATTGTTCCAGATTTTTTCCTCTGTGCTGCATTCTACTCCCCCCCCCATTCCAACTTAACTACAGAAGGATTTCTAAAATTAATTCTTGAATTCACCTCTTTTTTTGGTGTGCATGCTGCGAAAGAGAAACGTAGATGTGATCATATACTGTTTTTAAGAGTTCCTCACTAGTGACAAAGGTGAGTGTCACCTATATGAGTTGGGGGCACAATCTGGGGTGAGGTTGTGCCATCTGGATTAGAATAATAGAATCACAGAATCACAGAGCTGGAAGGGGCCATACAGGCCATGTAGTCCAGCCCCCTGCTCAATGCAGGATCAGCCTAGAGCAGGGGTGACCAAACTTGCTTAATGTAAGAACCACATAGCATAAATATCAGATGCTTGAGAGCTGCAAGACATGAGCAAATATTACACACATATTTCTACTGGGAAATATGCAAATTTGAGATTTCCAAAAATAAAAACAAAAAGGTAAAAAACAAATATTGTTCATGATTTATTTGTCCAATGATATTTCTTTGTTTGCTAATGATATTTATTTCTCAGAGAGAGAGAGAGAGAGAGAGAGAGGTGGAAAGAAAGAGACAAAAGAAAGAGAGAGAAACAAAGAAAGCAAATAGATGGGGAGAGAGGGGGAAGGAAGGAAGGTAAGGAGAGAGCGAGGGAGAGGGAGACAAAGGAAGAAAGGGAGAAAGAGAAAAAAGGTGGAAAGAAAACAAATAAATTGGGGAGCGAGGGAGAGGTGGAAAGAAAGCAACTTTAACTTTCAATGCATCCTCCAAGCTCCCCATACACACACACCCCACCAGCTGGCTTGGCTTGGTGGAGGGGTTTAAAAAGAACAATGCCCTGGGGGTGGGGGGGCTTTAAGAATGCATTTAAAGTTAAAGTTGCTTTCTTTCTGTTTTTCCCCCACCTCAAGCCTACCCAGGGAGGGGAACACTGGCTGGGGAAGGGAAAACCAATTGGGGAGGCATGCTTCCCCTTTGCTTCCCCAGCTGCCTGCCAGAAGCCTCCACACAATATGTGTGAAACAGCCGCATGTGGCTCCCGAGCCGCAGTTTGGCCACCCCTGTCCTAGAGCATACTTGACAAGTGTTTGTCCAGCCGCTGCTTAAAGACTGCCAGTGAGGGGGAGCTCACCACCTCCCTAGGCAGCTAATTTCACTGTTGAACAATTCTTACTGTAAAAAAAGTTTTTCCTAATATCCAGTTGTACCTTCCCATCCTTAATTTAAACCTTCCCACTCTTAATTTAAACTCTCTTATGTTCTTATGAGATCCCTCAGTAGACAAAGGAAGAAATGTATAGATAGGAACTCTCAGTCTGGGGCAAGTGATGCACTGTATTATTGGGGCTAGGGGGGCAACAGTGGGAGGGCTTTTAGTGTCCTGGCCCCACTGCTGGACCTCCTGATGGCACCTGGTATTTTTGGCCACTGTGTGACAGAGTGTCGGACTGAATGGGCCATTGGCCTGATCCACCATCGGCTTCTCTTATGTTCTAAGCCCATTTCTGTGAGTCCTACCCTCTGCTGCCAACAGGAATAGCTCCCTGCCCTCCTCTAAGTGACAGCCCTTCAAATGCTTAAAGAGAGCAATCATTTCCTCCTCAACCTCCTCTTATCCAGACTAAACATTTCCAAGTCCCTCAGCCTTTCCTCATAGGACTTGGTCGCCAGGGACTAATCCCTCGAACTCATGGTTTCTATTTTCTCTCAGAAATAAACTTTGGCATGTATCCTACTTTAGAATGGAGAAAGTTCTTTCAGCCTAGGAAGCCTTCTTCCAACAAGTGTTTCTTCTAAGAAACCCTTAAATGGGTGGAAGCCTACTCAGGCTGGAGGAAGGCTTGGAGTTTTGCTTGGTCAAGTGGTAGGATCATTAGTAATTGATTGAACTAGGAACTGACAGCTAATGTAGCATCACATCTAAGCCTGGATCACACAACTTCTTTGTACTTGGTCACAGTGTACTTGGTGACTGGTAGCAGAACAGGTGAACTGCACTGCATTCCCCCCAGGGGTCATTTCGTAGAAAAAGAGCTAGGGGGACTCATTAGCATAACTCATTAGCATATGCCACACCCCCTGACATCAGGGGCCCAGCGGTGGACCTGCAAGGCCAGCGGGAGTGCGAGGAAGCCCCGCCAAGGCCCTCCCTGGCCCCAGGCAGGCAGGGGTGGGGAGAGGCGGGGAGGAAGCAACTTACCCTCCCTCTTCTCCTGCCTCCTCCTGGCTGAATGAGGGCCGGAAGCGGGGCGGCTGGAAGTAGGGGGCGGGGCTTCGTCATGTGCCCCACCCCCTGCACCTCACCCGGGGGAACTGCGTTCCCCCGCGTTCCCCCCCGAAATGACCTCTGATTCCCCCCAAAGGGGACCTAGAGCAGATTACAACATTGTTTTCCCTTCGTCCACTTTGCCTTCACAACAACAACCCTGTGAAATAAATGAGGCTGAGAGAGAGTAATTGGCCCACAGCCATCCAATAGGGATTTGAACTTGAGTCTCCCAGATCTTAGTCTGACACTTTACCCACTACATCACACTAGGTGTGACAATTGAAGACTATCGGCTGGTTACCTAAAGAGGAAATGGGCCTTATACACAGGGAATTTTGGTAGTGAGCATCACAGTATCATTATTTACAAAGGCTGAGCATAATTATCTATTTTTTTAAAAAAGCCACAGAATTATCTGCTGAAATTTTAGGAGGATGGGAATCATAGTGGGGCATAGGGAAACCATAAAACAGAAGAGTGAATTGATACGTGCAGACAGCTGCATGTTTCCAGGCAGGTTTTGGAACATTAAGCAATGCTCAGTTAAAAATACATGCTGTTGTGGATACTTCCCCCTCACACCTTTAATTTCCAGCTGTTGCTCTACCAACTGTCCTCAGTGAACCCATTATCAAAATTAGAGCTTGACAAACCAGGAACTACCCGATGGCCTCCATTTTCATTTGACCAGTAGGAACAACCAGAGAGATGCTGATAAAATCCACGTACCCTCTAAACAGTAGGCTTTAATTGAGAATGCAAGTTGCTGTGGACTGTGTAATTACAACTGAGTCGCCTTATGATCAGTGAAGGCAAACTGTGTGAATTAATTCACACAGCAAAAATACACCAAGGGCATGAAATGGCAGCTGTTGGCTGGACACAGCAACGTTTAACTTGGGATCACAGAAAGAAAATCAGGCATATTTCCCTCCAGAACTCTCCATTCAGCATCATCGCAAACTGAAATAGATTAACTGAATACACCAATTATTCACATTTCCTGTGTTGCTACATGTGCTGGCCCAGCCCTGCAAAGACTCAAGTACTGAGGGCTAAGCAGAGCAGTCTAGAGGTTGGGATTACAGAGTCCAAGCAGCACCAAACACAGTCCAAAGTTGTTGTGAGGATGAAATGGGGAGGAGGATGACAATGTTGTAAACTGTTTTGGATCCTTATTAGGGAAAAAAGTAGGCCATAAATATTTAAATAAATAAATACATAGAATAAAAGACAGAGATTGAAAGGAGGCAAGATGACACATTCCAAACATCTGGTACCTAAAGGAAAGGGTCGTGTATCATGTGAGCTGGGCATGAATAGACAGCCCCTGAAAATCTCACCCAGAAACAGTATTCAGCTCATTAATCAAGGTCTTCCAAATCTAGGGGTGTGCAACAACAACAAAAGGGTTTGGGGGGGTAGGGTGTATTGACCTTGACAAATATTGGTATTTTCTGATATTCCCAAATCCCAATATTGGTATGTTGTTTGGATTCAGGATTTTTCGGAAATCCCATTTTTTTTCCATTATACCCTATGGGGACCATTATAGTCAATAGGCCCTGTAGGTATAATGGGAAACTGATCTGGAGGCATATGAGGGTCTGGGGGGGGGGCTGTTTTTTGAGGTAAAAGCACCAGATTTGCAACATAGCTGCTGGTGCCTCTCCTCAAAACAAAACAAAACACAAGTTTCAAAAAGAGTGGACCAGGGGTCCAATTCTACAGCCCCCCAAAGAAGTTGCCACCACCCTCCATTGGTTTCAATGGAGGGGGGAAAGGCATTTATGGGGATTGTTGTTCCTTTAAATGCCTTTGGCAAGCTGCGAGTGAACTCCAAAGGCATTTAAAGGGTTCACAGTCCCTTTAAATGCTTTCTCCAAGCAGTGAGTTCACCTGGAAGGTGTTTAAAGGGACTGCAATCCCTTTTTAATTAATTAATTTATTTATACTTTTGGCTTGTATCCCGCTCGAACCCCGAGGGGGTCTCTGAGTGGCTTACACAATTATTTGTTCCCTAACTAAGACCACAATCATGAGGGGGGGATGACGTCCTACCAGCACCTGGCAGCGGGGCCTATTCATTGCTGATGTCTGGCTTTCTTTGGCAGCTTCAGATGTTGGCACTCTCCTTTCGTGTCCTGGGGCAGATCTTCTTCCGATTCCGCGGCTCCTTCTCTTTGGGGGGGCTCTTTATGGTGTGCGGCCCACGGCTGCTGCAGCTCCGACTATTTTCCTTTCCGGCTCCGTCGCGCTACGCCACCATGCTGTCGCACCTCCGTGGCTCCGCCCCTGCCAGACTCATGCTGCACTCTCTGGACGCTCCTCAGCCGCTCCAACACTCCACTCCACCATTACTGTTGTATCGCCGCTGCTGCCACCATCACAGTGAAATACCCAGTGACTTTGGCTATCAGGCAGTCCCAAAAAATCCTGAATATTTTTTGGATTTGGGGGGCTTGGCTATTTCTGAAAGCTGCAAAAAATACTCAGATCTGTATGCAGCTGAAAGAACAGCTGAAAATACCAATAAGGTATTTTTCAGCTATTTTTTCAGCTTGGATATAGCTGAATGCACACCCCTATCCAAATCTTATCACTTGGTCTTTTGTCACAACAGACTCTGCTGTTATTATCCTATCTAATTTCCTTCCTCAGGATCTCTTCCCATATTGGACCAGCTATTTCCACCCTAGTTTCTGTCTTAATCAAGTTCTGAATTGGGGCTGCCAAGTTACCTGCTATAAACCAAACAATAGGGACCCCAAGCGTATATAATGTATAAAGAAACAAAAACGCAAGGGTAGACCATCAATAAATATACAAATTTCACAAGTTGCCAGTAGACACAAGTCTATTAAAACATGGTAACATTACATCAATAAATTAAGTAAAATGTATTTATTGATGTAATGTTACCATGTTTCAATAGACTTGTGTCTATTGACAACTTGTGAAAGTTACCTGCTGTGGCGAGCAACCTCCCACCCTGAGCGTCCCTGCTCCTATTGCTGCTCCTCCTCCATGTAGCAGTGAGATCAAAATGGAGGGGGGAATAGCAGCAGTGATGCCATGACAACACTTCCAGTTTTTGAATCCTTTTTTGACACTCTTAGAATTCCTCAGATTTCTGTTGTAAAAACAATAGATACTGGGAAAATTCCTAGGGCATTGTGCAACATCATGGCATCACATCTGGTTCCAAAACTGGAAGTGATGTCACCGCATCATTGATTCTGATTTTTAACTTCACCACCCTTACTTTGCTCCAAGGAACAATTTGAATCTGACCCCAACCTTACAATTCCCCTTCCATTTTATAGCAGTCCTAGCTTCCTCTTATTTGGACTCACAAACCATGCCTTCCTATACACACATCTGGCCTTTATCCATGTCCATTTCAGTTTATTTTTGCCCTGAAAGTGGAAACAAAATCTTTCCCTGAAGTGCGCTTGTTGCTTTATCCAGGACCAACTGTATTTTCTGAACTTCAGAATTCCTGTTTGACACATAAAATGTTGCCTTGTTTTAGCCATGAGGAAAAGTATGATGCAAATGTTTTAGCAAATAAATGAAATAAATCAGAATAGGACCCATTAGGCTTCATGATCAGTAGGTATAATCTAAATTTCTCTCTCTTCTTGCTATAAATCAGAATAGGACCCATTAGGCTTCTTGCTCCTCCTCATACTCTTCCTCCTCCTTCAGCCCTGCTTGAGAGGGGGTAATTTGTTCTCTATTAGGTTTTAGGTAGTGGGTCCTTGTTGTTGCTTAAAAATACCTTGATCTTTTATTGTTCCCCTGAATAAACCTCATTTTTGCTTTCATGCTCTCTAGGGATGCATGAACAGCTGCCTTTTTAGTTCATTTCTGCTTGCCCATCATGGCCAGAAAGTCAGTTGTTCAATGGGCAGTTCAA
This sequence comes from Gekko japonicus, assembly GCF_001447785.1. Taxonomy (NCBI): domain Eukaryota; kingdom Metazoa; phylum Chordata; class Lepidosauria; order Squamata; family Gekkonidae; genus Gekko; species Gekko japonicus. The sequence goes on from NW_015167069.1 coordinate 882,837, forward strand.
GTCACTAGTGAGTAGCTTGAAGCTGTTCATCAGGTTAATTTCTGTTCATGCAGACAGTTGTCTAAAGCATACATTAACCCCCTACCTGTTGCCACCACAACACTGTGCTGTGTCAATCTGAGTGAGGAATGAACAAAAACAGTCAAGTAGATATAAACTACACTAAACACACCCACTCACACACACATTCTAACCATCTGGAAAGTAAATGTTAGCCACAAGGCAAAAAGGAAATGAAACTGCAACCATAGGTACTGCACACCTATGGGAACCACACTGCAGATTGTGCCCATGTGGATCCCTGGAGCTTGTCACTCTGTGCCCCCCCCCCCAGCAGGTGGGATATGGGGATGGGTTCTATCAGGCAGCAGAAGGGTCACCCAATGCTTGATCCATCCCCATGCTGCATCACTGCTCCTGCAGTTGTATTCAATAAAGGCCTGTTTTTTCCCAGTCTGGTCTGTGTTGTTTTTCTTCCTCCTTGCCCTCGCTCCCATCCTTGCCCTTGGGTTAGCAAATCAGCATAACACATGGCACATATATTATGCATATAAATGATGAACATTGTACGTATAAATACCACATCAATGGACTATAAAAACTGTGTGATGTACGTGCATGATTCAGATGACTCTACAAAACCACCAGTGAAGAACAGAGAACCCAAACCATAGACAAAAATATCAACAAACATGAAAAGAAATGACATAACTTACTTTCACTCATCCCTAATATATGAGTCTATCAAATAATTAAAAGAAACTGTTTTACTGAGGAAATAACAGCAAGCTTCATCCTCACTTGCCCTCTGCTCTTTTAAGATTTTAGTCATTATATTTAGTATTAGAGAAACAGTTTCTCAGGACTGACCTCTGGAATTAGATTAGAAGCTTGTGTGAATTGTATATTCAACAACAACAACAACAAAATCAATGCACCCGGGATGGATCTGCCCCTTTAGCATATTTGTCGAGGGGGGGGGGTATTCAAATGGAAGCATTTTATGCATGAATATCCATCTGGAGTTAGGGGAGAAGTGGTAATCCTATCCATGTCTGTTCTCAGCTGGCCTAAAGGTATCTGATTTGGATGAGAAAGCATCCCAAAACATCTTCTAGTTGACATTTTATAGTCTTTTCTCTCTCCCTCCCCCCCCAGGTTTAACACTTTAATCTATTTAGCTGTCTCGCCAAGCCTCCCAGGGTTTGCAGGGGTAGAGTTTGATGTAATTTAGAAGTGTAAATGACTTCGTTGATTGATTTAAGTAAAGCAGTTCTCCTGAAATATCTGCATGTAAACAGAGAAACATAAGAAACTAAGAAACTCTGGAGAGAAGATTTTAGTAAATTTATCACAGACAGCTGCTTTTGTGAAAATAAATAGGAATAACGTCAGGTAAAGAACAGTGAGAAACAGGAGAAAAATATGTCAACACTGCATAAGTCAAGATATTCTGATTTTGGCATTATGTATAATAAGTCTAGGAGCTGCGGTGGCTCAAGTGGTTAAGACGCTGAACTGCAGGCTGTGGAAGGTCAGTAGTTCAGCAGTTCAAGACTCGGGTGCCGCAGAACGGAGTGAGCTCCCGTCTCTAGTTCCAGCTCCTGCCAACCTAGCAGTTCGAAAGCAAGAAATTGCAAGTAGATAAATAGGTACCACTTCGGTGGGAAGATAACAGCATTCCATGCGCCTTGATGTTTAGTCATGCCGGCCACATGACCACGGAAACGTCTTCGGACAGCGCTGGCTCTTCGGCTTTGAAACGGAGATGAGCACCGCAACCCTAGAGTCGGATTCGACTGGCTTTCGAGCAAGGGAACCTTTACTTTACCTTTTTATAATAAGTCTACACATAAGAAAAGATCTCCCCTGTTCCAAATGTATTGTGATGCTATTATTTCCACTACTTCTCCAGTATCTTATCAAAGACTATGGCATGAATTCCATGAGGATTTCCATTTGTGGGAAAGCAGGCTATGTCCACTGATTTCCCACTCCCACTGCAGACTTGTGATCTTCCTTTCCATTCCTGAGGGGGCCCTATCTCACAAGTGCAGCATTTTGAGCTGCAACCAGAACAGAAAGTGATGCTGCACAGATGGAATCTCTTCCATTCATAGAAATCCTCTGCAGTAAGCGATGTGGACCAATGGTTTGAACACTTTTGAAGCATTCTTGTACAGAGTCAGACTACTGGTCCATCAAGGTCAGTATTGTCTACTTTGACTGGCAGTCTGTCTCTGGCAGAAGCTAGGGATTGAACCTGGGACCTTATACATATTAAGGAGAAGTTCTACCACCGAGCAATGACACTACTGAGTCTGATTTACTATTATGAATGTTTCCATAGTTCTCCCCATCTGGATTCCTCCCCAGATGCTGGAAACCAAGTTGCCCACTCTTCTTTCTGAAATGGAATTGATTTATTGAAGGGTCAATATGATTGTACAAAGAGTCAATATGATTGTACAAAGAGTCAAAATGTATTACAAGTAATGGGTGGTACAAGACAATTTGATTTCAGAAAAGGAAGTAATCCTTGTTTAGTAATTAGGTAAAATAGGAGTTAATGGATAAGCCGGAGAACACTTTCTATTAATAAAGGGGGTGAATAATATAATAGACTGTAGGAAAATAAAATTAATATTTTGTATTATTGTTCGCTATAGAAATTAATAAACTGTGAATTTAAAAAATGTATGTAATTTGGTATGTACTAATAATGTGCTGGAATAACATATTCATGGATAACAAATGGCATAATCTTAATTCATTCATAGTAAATATAAAGATTTTTTCTCTGTTTTATCCAAACATGTCAACACATCAATACAAAGGATGGTGAAAAGAGGCAAATAAACTGAAAGAATGGAAGCTGTGTCAAACTGTATAGGAAAGGGGTTGAACTGTGGTATGACAAAATGATAAAATTATGGAACCATAAAGGAATGGAATAGGTGAAATCCTCCCGTTCCTACTCAGTATAAGACAGCTATGTACACTCAGACTTTAGGGTTTCCAACATGTAACCCCAGTTGGCAAAACTGTCAAAATTGTGCTCACTTTGCATTGTAAAGGTCAAAGATGACAATAAAGTCAAATGTAGAGAACTTCAGGGATCCCTTTGTGTTGGGTTTACCACTTTCAGACTCACAGCATTGCTTGTTGTTTTCTTGCTAATACACATTCCAGGTGTGTATTAAATCTGTTGCTGGAATTAAAAAAAATAGTTATGTCCCTTTAATCCAAATATGATACATAGACTGTATTGTTAAAGGAACAGTATTAGTGTAGATGCTATAGAATGTAGGCCCCGGTCACATGGGAGGATTTGCCCCACAAAGCGGATGGGTTGTGGGTGCATCAAACAGGCACGATCAGATGCTAACATCTGGCAAGTGTCGTGCCTCCACCCCCAACATACACATTCCAGGTGTGTATTAAATCTGTTGCTGGAATTAAAAAAAATAGTTATGTCCCTTTAATCCAAATATGATACATAGACTGTATTGTTAAAGGAACAGTATTAGTGTAGATGCTATAGAATGTAGGCCCCGGTCACATGGGAGGATTTGCCCCACAAAGCGGATGGGTTGTGGGTGCATCAAACAGGCACGATCAGATGCTAACATCTGGCAAGTGTCGTGCCTCCACCCCCAACCCCAACCCGTCCCTTCTGGCTGAAAATGCAAATCAAAAAGGTACTAGGGAAAATGTAGTACCTACCGGAAGATCCACAGCAAGGCCAGGCGTGGGATCACGGACGCGCCAGCAGCCCGTGTTATTTGAGGGACTGCCGAACTGTGCATGTGTGACTGCCGGACTGTGCACATGCACGAACACTCCAGCAGCCTCGGCTTGCCTGTCTTTGCCTCGCTTCCCCCAGTCACGAGATCGCGCCGGACAGAATATGTGCGGCACCTCGGGGGAAGCGTCTGATCCCGATGCCGCACTTTCCTTTGGTGCGGCTCTAAGAAGCCGCACGTCCGACGCGGCTTTTCCCACCGGTGTGACCAGGACCGTAGACTTGCATAAGGAAAGGGTTGATATTGTTTGTTTATTTATTTATTTATAAATTTTATTTCTAAACCACCCTCCCCCATACCTGGGGTTCAGGTGGATGTACAACATTAAAAAATACAATCATAGGTAAAGGTAAAGGTTCCCTTGCTTGAAAGCCAGTCGAATCCGACTCTAGGGTTGCGGTGCTCATCTCCGTTTCAAAGCCGAAGAGCCAGCGCTGTCCGAAGACGTTTCTGTGGTCATGTGGC
>NW_015167069.1:887815-898844 GCF_001447785.1 Gekko japonicus
CTGGATGTGCTCCCAAATAGGGAGTCCCATCAAAAGCCTGGCCATGGCTTTTTGCACCAGCTGCCGCTTCCGGATTTGAGATAATGACAGCCCCATGTAGAAGGCATTACAGTAGTCCAGTCTCAAGGTGACCATTGTGTGGATCACTGTTGCCAAGTTGTTGCGTTTGAGGAAGGGAACCGGCTGCCTGATAAGACAAAGGTGATAAAATGCTGATTTGGCAGTGGCTGCTACCTGGGCCTCCATTGTCAAGGAGGCATCTAGGAGCACTCCCAAACTCCTAACCTCTGGTGCTGGCTTGGATCCCTACCCTCGGACCACCCTGATTCAGGCACAGGACCTCTGTCTTCATTGGATTCAGCTTCAGCCTACTCAGCCTAAGCCAACCAGCCATTGCTTGTAACGCCCAGTCTAGATCTTCCAGTTTGGAGTCAGACTGACCACCCAACAACTGGTAGAGCTGGGTGTCATCCGCATACTGATGACATCCCAGCCCAAGCCTCTGGGCAATCTGGAGAAGAGGGCACATATAGATGTTGAAAAGCATCAGGGACAGCACTGCCCCTTGAGGCACTCCACATTCCAGTGGGTGCCTTAAGGACAGCTGATCCCCCAGTGCCACTCTTTATCCCCGACCTTGGAGAAAGGAAGAAAGCCACTGCAAGGCCAGTCCCTGGACTCCAGTGTCAGCGAGGTGGTGGATCAGTAGCTGATGGTCGACCATGTCGAACACAGCTGACAGGTCTAACAGCAACAGCACTGCCGATTCATCCTGATCCAGATGCCTCCAGAGGTCATCCATGAGGGTGACCATTGCCATCTCCATCCCATGGCCTGGGCGAAAGCTGGACTGGAAAGGATCTAAGATGGAAGCATCATCCAAGAAGCCCTGTAACTGAATTGCCACTGCCCTCTCTATAATCTTGCCCAAATAGGGCAAGTTGGAAACCGGCCGATAGTTAGCCAAATCAGCCGGATCCAGAGATGGCTTTTTCAAGAGAGGGTGTACCACTGCTTCTTTAAGTGCATCTGGGAACAGCCCCTCCAGGAGGGACTTGTCGATGATCTCCCTCAAGGCACCTCAAAACCCCTCATCGCCTGCTTTAATTAGCTACAAAGGGCACAGATCAAGGGAGCATGTGGTAGGGCGTACAGTTAAAAACAATTTGTCAGCTTCCTCTAGGCTGAGCAAGCTGAAATGATCCATAATGTGACTGGAAGACTGCATGGAGCCTCGAGTTCACTCACTGTATCAACTGTAGCAGGGAGTTCATGGTGGAGCGACAAGACTTTATCTGCAAAATAGCTTGCAAAAGCCTCACAGTCAATGTTCAATTCCCTAGCATTTAGTCTGCTTTGAAGCAAAGCAGTAATGGACCAAATCATTCTAAACAGTTGGGCTGTGTGTGACCTTGCAGATGCAATTGTGGCTGTATAGTACTGTCTCTTAGCGGCCTTGACTGCCATCTTATAGGATCTCATAAACGTCCTATAAGATGCTCTTGTGGCTTTGTCGTGAGCACACCACCACTGCCTCTCTAGCCGTCTTAGCCCCCGCTTCATCAGCCACAATTCTAGGGTAAACCATGGAGCGAGCCTCGACCACGGGCACAGAGGGCATCAGGGAGTGATCTCATTGATGGCTGTAGAGAGTTGGCCATGCCAGTCTTCTACAAGCTCATCCAATGAGCCACCAGGGGGCTTCAGATCATGAAGAGCCATCTGAAGCTGCACTAGGTCTATTTGGCTCAACAGGCAAGCCAATAATAGGCCCGCTACCCAAACAGGGTTGGAGTGGAGTATTCAAACAGGCCTTCAAGGCAAAGTGGTCCAACCGTGGTACTGCCAAAGCAGTAATCCAGTCCACTGTAACCCCTATCGCAAAGATCAAATCGAGTGTGTGCCCAGCCTGGTGAGTGGGAGATGTTACAAATTGAGAGAGTCCCACCGCCATCGACAACACCAGGTCCACTACCTGAATAGAGGCTGCATCATCGGCATGTACATTGAAATCACCCAGGACTGTCAGTATAGGGTGTTCCAATGCCCAGCTTGATACGGCCTCCACCAGGGATGGTAAGCTATCGGTCGGTGTGTTGGGCAGTCAGTACACCAACCAGATCACCACACTCTCCCCGGCTTCCCACACTAGGCCGGCACACTCCATGACTGTGATCCTCAGTGGCAGGAGTGCTCTGAAGGAGTAAACCTCCCGAATGAATAAAGCCACTCTTCCCCCCCCACCCCCTAGTCTGCGATTGGTGAAGTACCGAGAACCCAAGTCCCACTGCCCACTGCCTGACTGGAAGAAAGATACTGTCTCTCGCTCTCACACCCAGGTCTCGGTCACGCACACCAGGCCTACATTCTGCTCCTGCAGAAAGTCCTGAAGGACCATGGTCTTGTTGTTTATAGACCTGGCGTTACACAACACCAATGTTGGAGGGGGGTCAATCATCCTAGTCCCACTGCCTACAACTTTTGGGATAGGACATAGACTGGAAGGAAGCCGAGCTAAGCTACTGGAACACTGAACTTGGGTTAACTTTGATTTTATGTTTGTATTCTAGTAACAACTGATCTGACTGTACGTCTATGTCTTCAGCAGCCAATCTGTAAATGCACTATATGTGTGTTATGAAACTTGTTACCTTTAATGCCTTATGAATTTTGCTTAGACAATCAGTTTTAGTATGTTCTGAATGGGAAAATAGCTGCTTTTTCATGGTTTGAATAGGTTGGTTATTCAAATATTCTTCAATGAATGATTGACTGATTGTAATATGAACTGGGTTTGGCTGTTCAAGTGGGCAGCTTTATATTTATCAACAAGGGGAGGAGAGGTGTATACTAAAATCCCAATTCATTTTTTTCCTGATATAATGGCTACTCAGTCTGGTTATATGTTTAACTCGAAAGATGCAAACAGTGGGGAAGCCACATCTACAGCTGCATTGGAAGAGTGAACGGAAATATTTATATAAGCAAAAGACCCAGCTATCACAGAAGCTGGACTAGAAAAAAGAACAGAACATGTGGAAATTTCTACAGAATGATCTAGTAAAACACCTAAAGAAACTAGTAATAATCAAGTGATTCAGGAATAGTGATTAAGTAAGTTGTATAAATTAAAGATCTGGAAAATAAGCCAACAAAAATAACCTGAAAATGTGAGGTGTCTCTGAGCAGTTGGGGAGGGGCAGCTTCTTGTCTTTTTATTATTCAAAGATATTTAAAAATGGAGAAATAAATAACTACCAGGAGTAGACTCAAACTCCACCAACTAACCATTAAAGAAATAAAAGAGAAAAACAAAACTAGGTGATTGACCATAGGCAATGTGCCTGTGCTACAGTGGCTGGCTGCAGAGCAGCTGTAGCACCTCTAGTTTCCCCCCTAAGGAGATTGTAATGCAACAGCTAAATAGGGGGAAAGGTGTCCTAACAGTGTTGCCAGGCACTGCCGTGATGGTATCCATGGAGATTCTGCCACTGTGTTCCATTCTATCATTTTTGTGAGGAGGGGGCTGAATGATAAACAGGACAGGCAGCACCAATGGGAGTCATGAGTTGAGGAGGCCAAGCCAAGCATCTGTCACTTGTAGGGGTGGAGAGGGATGGGACACAGAAGCAACGCTTTGCTTCTGCTGCACACCCTCCCTTAAAGAGAACAGCTCCCATTACAAGCGATAGCCACTTGTCAGTGGGGAGGCATCACCCATCAGCCCCACAGGCACCCCACACTGGTGCTCTGCACACAGAGTGTGTAGGGTTCCGGAGGGTAACAATGAACAAGGACATGGATTTGAGGGTATCTCCCACTCACCTTTGTCTGAGAAGTACAGCAGGGTTCCCACACCATTGAGGACATCCCCATACCAACCCACATGCCACCCTGGCTGGAGGCACTGCAGGAGGAGAGGCAGGAGGTGCCGGAAGTCCTGGAGAGACTCAGACAGGTCCCCCAGCAGCCTCTTGGTATGCCCCTGTCTCTCACTCACATCCATTGCTACAGCAAGAAGCCCCTCTAGGTGCCTGACAGCTGCTGTTACAGATGCTGACAGCCCCTCCATCCATTACTGCCCCCTGAAAAAGGCACCCCACCACTCAAAATGACTCTCCAACCACTCCCACTCTATTACTGCCCACATGGAAAGAAGGGTGGGTGGGATGGACTGTCAGATGTAGACCTCTTGCCCAGGGATTCAGCAAGGAGCCAGAATCCCCCTTCTCCAGGCCACCAGCAGCCATGACACCTGGCCCAGGGGGAGCTGCCCCGCCACTGTCCCCACCCCTCTGTCTGCCAAGACAGGGCCGCTGCTATCTGAAGTTGTCAAGCCCGCCTTTCATGTCATCTCCTCTTCAGGTGCCGGGGTTGGGGACCATGTGATGCCAAGCCATGTGCCTCCTTGGGGTCAGGGTGTGTAGTTTGTCCATGATACCAGCAGCAAACTTTAGGGAATAGGGACCTGGACACAGGGGGAAAGCACAGCAGTCAGTCCAATGGAGGTCCCAGGTGGGCACTGAGCACCTGCACCCTGGCCACCCCTGGAGGTGCTGAACCTCCCTCAGCCTCTGGCCTGGGAGCCTGGCCACCTTGGTCCTCCTCCCTGTCACTGAGCTCCATCTCCTTCTTGCTAGACACGTGGTTGTAGGGTCCTTGAGAGGTCCTGAGGAAATTGTAGGAGCACTCCAGCTATGGAGATGGGGGCATGATAACAGTGGAGTCACACTCCTCTGGGGTGGTATGGGATGGGACCTGGCAGTTCTGGCTGTTACTGCATCCTTGGCCCTCCTCGCTGACTGCAGAGAATGGGCTCATGGCAACATCCCCACCCTGCAAGTCTTCTGTGGGGTGGAAGTACATTGGTCAGGACAATCGGAGTGTGTGTGGCAGGACCTCACCCCCACAGCTAGGGCCAGGTGGTAGCAGTGAACATGACACCACACAGGACCTTAATGCCACAGCCACCCACCACCACAGGAGCTATCACTGACCACAATATGGTCTGTGTTCCTGGCAGACCATCCTTCACTGCCCACTTAAAAAAAAAATCTCTGGACATGAGGTCTCAGACATGCTTCTGAGCAGGACCAAAGGAATAATTCAAACACTTTAGAGTGGACATCTCCATTTGGACAGCATGTCCCAGGCAGACACCCATTCCCTGGTCATGCACCAGAAGACACAGCGGCAGGGGTGGCAGAACTGCTCCTGGTGGTAGTAAGGGCAAAGCTTGCATGCTCCACCACTAAACTGTACAGCAGTGCCTTGGTCCAGTTTGGCAGGAGATGACCATCCCCACCACCAGATGTTGTGGTGACCATGTCATTCACACACAGGGGAATGTGGAAGTGGACCATCCCACCATGGGGATATGCTGATCCCCTCATCCTGCCCTGCCTCCATGCTCCTGACATGGCCATCACCAACCAGGAGGTGTCTATGGAACTGACAACATGGTCTGCTTGCTAATACTGATTGAACACAGCACCACCTCTGGGCGCACCCAGCCAGGTACAGGATTTGGTCGAATCTGTGGGTTTGTGCCCATGGCCCAGCTGTTGGGAGTCTTGGTGGCCTCTGGCATCCAGAGGGGCTGGTGAGGTTGCTGCCATGAGGGCCACATGCGCCTGAGACACTCACACCCCAGTAGTTGTGTCGAGGAGGTGACCTGGCCCTGTCAGCCATTCTGTTATTCACATTGCTTAGGATCCTCTGAAGAGGGAAAGGGACAACAGTGAGATGGTTAAGCCACATGTCAGTCACACTTCTGGCCAGACAGCTGAGATTCCACTTTTGCATGTGAAAAGGGTGTGTGTGTGAATGGGATGACACATCCATATGGATGACCAATCCCTCCATGGTGGAGGCCCTCTGCATCCACCCCACAACGGGTGGATGCTCCTAGCTCTGTGTGCACTGCCCCCAGCATGATGACATCACTTCTGTTTTCTCCCCAGAAGTGACATTGAGCTTCAGTGTGACATGAAGAAGATTGTCCTCACCCCTCAAACTCTCTGGCAAGTTGCCAGGCCATGCTGGCAGCCCTAGTTATGCAAGGTTAACTATTCCCCTTGGGAATCTTGAGAGTTGTAGTCTAGTGAGGTGTTGTTGAAGACCTCTAACCTTCTGCACTCCAACTAGTACTCCCAGGGTTATCTAGAGAAAAGAAATGATCTTGAGCCAGTAGTGTAGAAATACCCTAATGCCTAACCATTAGCAATTCCAAGAGGTAAACATGAGAAATCCATGCTTAAGAGCCAGCCCATTTGGTTGCTTAGAAGATTAGGAAAGGGTTGTTGGGTGCGGTGTTTAAAATTTTCCTCCCATCTCTGTCCCCAAGCTACCTCCCCCACTCAAAGCTGCCATTACTTCAATGTACGGGAAACTGGTACAACACTAGTAACTCTCCTATGATCCCCGCCCTCGGAAACAAATTGCAACTTTGCAGGGATATTTAATAGTGTTACCAACTTTGGCTTGCAAAGTTTCCAGAGATTTGTGGGCAGTGCCTGGGGAGGATGGAAGGGTTTTTTTGGGGTGGGGTGGGGGTGGGGGTAGCTCAATGGAAAAGTTGTGCCAGAAAGTCCACTCTCTGCAACTGCCATTTTCTCCAGGACAACTGATCTCTATAGTTAAGAGATTGGTTGAAATTCCAGGAAAATTCTGGGCCTTAGCTTGAGGTTGGCAACCATAGATTTAAATCATAGAAGAAGCTGGAGAGGAAAGAGTTAAACACCCTTCTCCCAGTGACCTTTTCCTAGTCTTCAGTGCATCTGCAGAAGACAGCCAATTGGGTTTTAATACTTTTTTTTTAAAAAAACACCCTCTGTTAGATCTAATCACAAAACTCATGCCATGGCTAGCTTGGACTTGGAATCATTCAGCCACTCTGAAAATATGAATCCTTCTGAATATGTGGTGAGGAAATAACCCATATATTTTAGCTCTGGGTGTGAACTTGCTTCTGTATGGATGGATATAGATGGGAAGGAAGATCCTGAAGGGAGTGACTAAAAAGATAAGTGGATTTTGCATTCAGGAAAGATGTGGGCACAAGGAGGCCCCTTTGTTTTCACAGCAGCCTGCATATTGCTGGGAAATACAAGATCCATCAAGTTGACTAGCCCTTGGGTTGAGTGGGTATCTGCTCAAGAGAAAGGTCAATGATTTGTTTACAGCTCTTCTGGCTTTAAGTCAAACATTAGGGGGAGAAATTACTTGTACGCACAATTCTACATAAATCATCTGGGCTAAATCAGCCTTGCTAACTTTATAAAATACATCATGAAAAGGTCTTATCGAAAGGAGAAATCCCACTTAAAACTGGGGGTGGGGAAGGATGGGGGTAAGTATTCTAAGAGTAAAAATGGAGATTTCATACTCCTCAACTGATTTAAAGGCCATCATTATAGAAGCTGCATACTATTCAGAGCAAAAATTGTCGTGTATTTCAAGAGGGAAAGGGAAAACTATCCCTCCCACCCAACCAGAGTTTAAATCTCTCAGTAACAAAGAAGGTTGTTCAAAAGAGCCAAGCCTCTGGAAGAAAACAGGGACAGACTTATGTTTTAGGGTTTCCTCTCCTCCACATGGGGCCTCGAGATCTCCCTAAATCACAACTGATCTCCAGACTACATAGATAGCTTGTTTATTTATTATTTAATCCACTTCTCCTGAAGAAAATAGCTGCTTTGGAAGGTGGAATCTATGGCAGTATATCCTACCAAGGTCCCTCCCCTCCCTAAACCCCATCCTCCCAGGCTCCACCCTCAAATCTCCACATATTTCCAAACCCGGAGTTGGAAACTCTGGTGGTGGTGGAAAGTGCCATCAAGTTGCAGCCAAGTTACACCGCCCTGTAGGGGTTTCAAGGCAAAATACATTCAGAGGTGATTTACCATTGCCTACCTCTCCATTACACCCCTAGACTTCCTTGGTGGTCTCCCATTCAAATACCAACAAGGGCCAACCCTGTTTAGCTTTTGAGATTTTATGAGATCAGGCTACTCTGGGCCATCCAGGTCAGGGCTACCCTGCTGCTACTCTGGGCCATCCAGGTCAGGGCAACCCTGCTATGTGTATAAATACCAAATCAACTACATACACAACAGTGCAAAAGCATACACTGTACAGACAAATCTACAAAGCCAAATGTGATGAACTGACCTCCAAAAGCAGGATGCTTAGTGCTTCAAATTCAGAGAGCTGGGAGATTAAGGGTTAATGCCTCATAGTGAAGCACAGTTTTATTGACAGGCTGCTGCCTGTGTAGAGATGTGAAGGCCCGGGAAAAAAACTGGAAAAATTCGGAAACAAACTGTTTTTTTTTTCCGTTTTTTTCCCTGAAAATTTTTTGGTTTTTTTCCGAAAAATTGGAAAAATTGAAAAAAGAAAAGAAAAGAAAAAATGATTATGGAACATTTTATTTTAACATGATGAATAAAATATTTTAAGACAAGGTGTTCAAATATTTTCCAAAACCAAACAAAGGTTAGTGGAAAGGAGGGCCAATATTAAAACCTTTTCATAAAAAGAGGTACATGTATTTATTAATAATAACAAATTAAAACATATATAGGGGCCCAATTACAACCAATATATATAAAACATTTTTAGCCCTGGTTATGGTTATGTTTTATATATATTGGTTGTAATTGGGCCCCTATATATGTTTTAATTTGTTATTATTAATAAATACATGTACCTCTTTTTATGAAAAGGTTTTAATATTGGCCCTCCTTTCCACTAACCTTTGTTTGGTTTTGGAAAATATTTGAACACCTTGTCTTAAAATATTTTATTCATCATGTTAAAATAAAACGTTCCATAATCATTTTTTCTTTTCTTTTCTTTTTTCAATTTTTCCAATTTTTGACAGGAGGGCCTGGCAGGAGCTGGTCCATGGGGTCGCGAAGAGTCGGACTCGACTGTGTGACTGAACAACAACAACAACAAAAGCATACACTGTACAGACAAATCTACAAAGCCAAATGTGACGAACTGACCTCCAAAAGCAGGATGCTTAGTGCTTCAAATTCAGAGAGCTGGGAGATTAAGGGTTAATGCCTCATAGTGAAGCACAGTTTTATTGACAGGCTGCTGCTTGTGTGCATCCCTCCTTCTCTCTGATTGGTCAGTACCAGCTGAGAACTTTAAGAGCAGCTGAGTGCTGAGGAAAAGAGTCTTTTTTTTTTCCCCCAACTTCATCTCTGGCATGTCAGAAACCAGACCAGTGGAGTTAGTATGTCTGTCAATCAGAAGGAAACGGACAAGTTCACTTGTGAAGTGAAGGGACATAACTCTTTGCCCTTACTGCGTATCATCAAATCTGAGGGAAAGTTCTAAATAAGAAACTTTAAGCATCTCAGCCCTCGCTCAATTCTGTTTATTCACAGTCTCCAGAACTGGAGTTTAGGTTTGACAGAAGAGACAGGACAGGAGGTTGAAACTGCCAGTCTAGCCACAAAAATAGGAGAGGGGATTATTGCTCCTACAAAGAGGAGGATATTTCTTACCTAGTTATTCAGAGGGTTCAACTCAGAAGGGACCCTGGTTTGTGTGAAAAAGGAAACAGTCTTAAACTCCTCAAGAGTCAAAAGGAAAGCTGTCATCCCACGAGGGAAGTATTTAAATACAGGAAGAAAGTACTAACTTCTAGGGAAATAAAATAGTTATATGGAACTTTATTAAGACACATTGTTGTTGAAAGAAATCTCCAAGACAAACAAACCTCTCACAGTTAAGAACTGAGTCTCTAAGAAAATAAGCTTCAACTATACTCTGTTGCCTGTTCAAAATATTATTATAATTTGTATAAACAACAAAATTCACCTTAGTTTCTTGTCCCCTACCTATTCCTAACCCAAACATTCCTGTTTGAACTTTACTTCATGTCAAGTTGCCATTTACAAAGGGAATTATAAAAGGGCTCCTGCTTTGCTACAATAAATCTCTGCACTGGGCAAAAGCCTAGTAACTTCTCTATCACAGGGTGGTACATACAAAAAGTTATAATTCTCAAGTTATAATTCTCCTTAGAATATGCTACTAAAAGGCTGCTCAGTCAGAGTGGGGAATAGTGTTTTGGTGGGAAAATCTGCCTCACAGTAAAGAAGAAACAGAGGTCCATCGTACCAACATCCTGGGACCAAGTGCTATTTGAATTCTCCCTCCCAAGCAGCTTCCATCAGCAGCCATTCCACTTGGCGGCATCATGGGAGAAAGTGAGGCCTGTTCCATTGGCCTGCAAGAGATCAATTATTATTGGGCTTCTCCATGAGCTCCCAGAACTGTCTCCTACTTCTCATTATGCACAAGTTTTTTTAAGAATCAGTGACTAAATGCAAGGGCGTAGACTTTCCAGTTTCCCCGGGGGGGGGGGGGCTGGGCCTGGGCCAGAGGCCTTGCTAAGTCATTCAAATAAAATGGACCCCCAATGACATCATAGGGAGGAGCCAGTGACATCACAGACCATTGTCCCTATCTATGGAGGTGGAACTATGTGGCATTTAGGGAGGGGCTCCCCAGAAAATTAGGGGGGCCTGGGAACCAATGTTCCCACTAAGCTGTGGAGTCTTGTGAGCAAAAATTCTGCTTTGTGAGCTACCAGCATTAAAGTTGTGAGTGAGTGATTTGGCTGCTGCATAAATCAGTTTGCTTTGGAACCATCCGTCCTGAGCTAAGACCAAAATCTGTGAGCCGGAAGCTAAAAAAAATGTGAGCTTGCTCACACTAACTCAGCTTAGATGGAACATTGCTGGGACCCCCTGGGAACCCCCCTAGCAATGCCCCTGGACTGGGCTAACCCCAGGAACAGGTGCCTTCTTAGCACACTTCTTAGAAACTCCACCTTAAAATGCAGCACAGATTCTATTGCTAGGGACTGTTTTTCCACTCTGGGAACTGTCATTACAGTCCTAGAGTAGCCTATCTAGGCCCAAAAAGCTTATTGGAAAAACCATTCTGCATTTTCTTTACAACTTTTTTTGGGCTGCAATGTATTTCAGCAGAGCCCATGCAAGTC
>NW_015167069.1:899909-902603 GCF_001447785.1 Gekko japonicus
CTCCTCCCCCTCCCCCTCCCCCTCCCTCTGCACAGGCTGTGTGTGCGATTTCAGTGATTATAAACTGCTGATTCCTGGCTTTCCTAATATCCTCTCTCTGTCAAGGGAAGGGATGGAGCTTGACAAAGAACTCAGAAGAGCTCTTCTCTCCTCTCGGAGGAAATAAAGGGCTCTGGTTAAGTAGTGAACTTGGGAGTGGGAAAACAACAGCAGTGGCACGAGGCCACAGGAAAGGTGCCTGGGCACACAGCCGCCCCAAAGCCGGTGATCCTCCATGGATGCCGGACTCTCCCCAACCTCCCAACCTTCCTGCATGGCTCTGCAAGGCAAGCCTTGCAGGGAGGAGAAAAACAACAACAAAAGAACAAGGATGCCAGGGGCCAGCCACCCCAAGGCCAGCAATCCTCTATGGATGTCGGCCTCACCCCCCAACTCCTTGCATTGCTCTCTGCAAAGCAAGCCATGCAGGGAGCAGGAAAACAACAGCAGTGGCGTGAGGCCACAGGAAATGTGCTCGGGCACCCAGCCACCCCAAGTCTGGCCTAGGCCAGCCAGCCTGGGCACTCTCTGCCCAGTGCCCACCAACTCACCCTTGAAAACATCCCCCCACACTCGCTGGAGCCCCAGGCCAGCTCCTTACCTTTCTGTGCGGGAAAACTGAAAGCACTGAAAACATTTGCAGCCCCCAGCTCCACCAGGCCCAACTGAGGGTTTCTGGGAGCTGGGGGTGGGGCTTAGCTTTCAGGAAGCAAGCCCTGAGTTTCCTCCCACCGCTCCTGAAGTCTCAGAAAGTGGAGGGAAAAACCCTCCGCTTTCAAAATGGGTTGGGGGTGGTGGGTTGGGGGTTTGTGGCAAGGCTTCCAAGCCTGGTTGCCTGGGGGGGCTCAGTCATCATGGCTCCAATTATTTCCAATGGACCTTCAAGCCTCTCCCATTATTTCCAATGGGCAATCCTGTCATTTCTTTTAGTACATCCCAGTTGGTTGCCCCTTTAAAACTACCACACCATTTTAAGTAACAACAAAACGAAGAGCATCATAGAGTGCACATACCTTGCAGGGAGGGGAAAAAACAACAACAGAAGAACAAGGGTGCCGGGGGCCAGCCACCCCAAGGCCAGCAATCCTATGGATGTCGGCCTCACCCCCCAACTCCTTGCATTGCTCTCTGCAAAGCAAGCCATGCAGGGAGCAGGAAAACAACAGCAGTGGCATGAGGCCACAGGAAAGGTGCTCGGGCGCCCAGCCACCCCAAGGCTGACCTAGGCCAGCCAGCCTGGGCACTCTCTGCCCAGTGCCCACCAACTCACCCCTGAAAACATCCCCCCACCCTCGCTGGAGCCCCAGGCCAGCTCCTTACCTTTCTGCTAGATAGGCAGCAGGCTTGACTATGTATCTGGTGTTCGTATCTAAATCAAATAGATACTGTGTTTCAAGCATCTGTATTTTGGGGGCAGTACACTGTTATTCTTTTGTGATTATTATCACACTGAACCAGACCATTAGTTTGTCTAGCCCAGTACTGCCTACTCTGCACAGAAGCAGCTCTTCAAGGGCTTGGGCAAATGTCACTTCCACCGGAGATCCTTTGCTCTACCATTTTGCCATGGCTTCCCCATTCTAGGGAGCAGTCCTAAGAAGGTCTGCTCAGAAGTACTATTACTTCTGGAGCTTATTCCCATGGTGAATGTGCTGTATTTGAAGGGGGTGGTGGTGGTGGCAGAGTTAGCAACCCTAATTCAAATAGGGGATGAACTGCAGGCTGGAAGGTTGATAGTTCAGCAGTTTGAGACCCCAGTGCCGCATGGCAGAGTGAGCTCCCATCTCTGGATGCAGCTCCTGCCAACCTAGAAGTTCAAAAGCAAGAAATTGCAAGTAGATAAATAGGTACCGCTTCAGTGGGAAGGTAATAGCGTTCCATGCGCCTTGGTGTCTAGGCCACATGAACACAGAAATGTCTTTGGACAATGCTGGCTCTTCAACTTGGAAACAGAGATGAGCACCACATCCCTAGAGTCGGATTCGACTGACTTTCAAGCAAGGGAAACCTTTACCTTTACCCTAACACAAAAAACCCCCAAGGTTAGGGAGACTTTTGCGTGCCGAAATCTTGCAGAAAGAATCCAGTCTTATCAAGATAAATAGTATAATAGCTCCAAGTGACCTTTATAGTGGGACCCATAATTGCGTTGTCATGGTACATTATTTGACCTTCTATAGACCGCCCTTAAGGAACGTTAATGAGGAGAGGGAAAAGTGTGTGTGTGTGTGTACATGTGTGATAGCATGCAAGCATCTCACAAAACAGTAATATGGAGCACTGGGAAACCGAGCACCTGGTGTTATCCTCCTTCTCAGTACCACTTTAATTAATATATTTTTCAGTTGCAAAGATAAAAATGATAATTGGGTTTAGATTTCTCTCCTCATTCCTTTTAATTCACCATGGGATTAAAAAAAGATTTCAATGTATTACAGTAAATGCCAAATGAAGAAATTTGGTATTTCTTTCCTGATTAAAAAGTGCTGTGAGGGCCTGAACAATATGGTGGCCCAAAAGTCTTTTGTTCAGGGGTCATTTCGTAGAAAAAGAGCTAGGGAACTCATTAGCATACCTCATTAGCATATGCCACACCCCCTGACATCAGGGGCCCGGCGGTGGACCTGCAAGGCCAGCGGGAGTGCGAGGAAGCCC
>NW_015167069.1:903429-913007 GCF_001447785.1 Gekko japonicus
TGCTTCTGATTAGAAGCACAAAGAGGCCTAGAGGAGTTGGTGTGGCCTCAACATCATCAACATGGATAGGGTACTCTATGAAGATATCATCTTACTTCATATTACTTACCGGAAGAACAAAGAACATTCCATCTAGGCTAAAAGGGGCACTTCGTGCAGGGAGATCTCAGGCACTACTATGCATATGCAGTGCCTCTGAGGCATCATGGATTTTTAGGTCTATAACATATCCACTGCAGAATTACAATATGCAGTATTTAGACAGTGTTTTTCCTAAAGCCCTTCCTGTAACATATTTCATCAGTCTTTAAAGCATCCCTATAGAAGGAGCCAGTATTACCATCTCTGTTCTTACAAATGGGAGGCCGAGGCTGAAAGGCAGTGGCTTGCCTGTGTCTGTTATGTGCTGTCAAGCCACTTCTGACTTATGGCAAACCTATGAATTGATGACCTTCAAAACATTTTTTATTAAGGGATCCTTCTATTATTTGTAGTAAATGTAAAATTATGTTTTTATAGATCCCCCCTGACGAAGCCTGCACGGGGAAATGCATAGGGACTTTGTATAATAATAAATCAGTCAACTGTCACCTGGCATTTTTTCCCCGTTTTGTCCTGTTGGCACATTGCTGGGTGCAGCCCGTTTTCTCTTCATCCTTCAAAACATTCTGTCATTAACTGCCTTGCTCAGGTCTTGCAAACTGAGGGCCACGGCTTTGTTTATTGAGTCAAGTCCTCTTATGCTACTTAATGAGGTCACGGCTGAAATGAGACTTGCCTCAAGCAGGTATCTCTTATCTGTATCCTTATGTATCTAGAAATTCATTATTATAATTATTAGTATGAGTACTAGTATTATTACTATTGTCGCCAGTGTGCATGGAACCTTAGTGGCAGTGGAGAAGGAACAATTTTACTGTTAACCGATGTTGCTTTTTTATGGAGGCTAGACAAGATTATTATGCCCTTGTGATTCATTCTTGCTTCATTCTACTGGAAACTCTGATTGTTTAATATTTATAAATGTTAAGATTTTTTTTAAAGCACAAAATGCTGAAGTTCTAAACAATGGAAGGAGAAAGAGGCACCAATAAACGTTTAAACAGTTTGGCTTTGATCCACACTAGCATTTCTGTGGGCACAAATCCTTTCACCTGTGGAGTGTGACCTTTATACCTCTGTTGTCCCTTAGCAGCCTGATATGCCCCCCCCAGTTCTTTTCCTGAGGGAGGGGGATCCCCAGAAACAGGATTTCAGGCAGCACATCGAGCTGCCACAAGAGGGAGAGCAGGAAAATCACACATCATGGGTGTGAGTGGTTGCAAATGCTAGTGGGAATTTAAGACATTAATGTGACTCCTACGTCACAACCAATGCTTAGTGATACCTATGAGACTCCCCACCCCACCCCCGGAACCCTCATAGCTTGATATTAAATTGGGATCCTGAAACTGGCAGGAATTTCCCCAGACCAGGGCCACATTATGGTTTTTTGGGGGGGCCCTAGACACTTTTGCCTTCATGCCCCCCATAATAATGTAAATATTAAAATTTATTTTTCATATAACTTTAAATACTTCAATTTTTTTTCTGATTTAGTCAACATTTATTAGATTTTTGTGGGGCCTAAACATTTTTTTTCTGATGAGAGAAAAAACATTTTCTTTGACCCTTGAAGTTCATTTTTTCTTCTATTTTTAATTTTTGTGGGTCCCTATGAGAATCATAGGCTGATATACTTTATACATTGATAAAAAGCCCTTTTTTCCTGAAGGTTCTAGAGCTTTCTCACCCTTTGGCTATGAATAATTGACTCAAGCTTGCTGGACAGTAACTGAGTCTCCTAACTCTGCCAAAACCCTGTCACTCCCCAACTTGATTCAACCAAGCTCCTAGTCAAAACTTCCAGCCCTGCCCCAGCCAATGCTAGCCTGAGTACATCTTGCAACATCACAACTTTTTATAACTCAACCAGTAACCCAGTCATCCAGTCCCACCCTTCATGGAACAACTTTTAGCAGTTCTTTTCCAAACTCTCCAATAAGATTTCAAGGTTTTGCCCTAAATCCTTTCCCATCCCAGAAAAGCCACTGTGTCTCAGTTGATATAATTAAAGGCACATAAAATCACCCTCTAGACCTTCTACATCTATAGCAGGTTTTTGGATCCAAGCCTGCTTCTCCAACCTTATGGTTGGTTCACTTTCTGACACCTCCTTTTTGGCTGGAATCACTGAACTTTCTTCTTTGAACTCCAAAACTTCCTTGACCTGCTTTTTTATCACCCACCCCTGGATTGGACTCCCATCCATCTTTTCTGTTCAGGATCAGGCCTGTATGTTTTCTTTCTCCACTTTATTCCCCTAAAGCATCCCACACCTTGCTTTGCTGCTAGCAGGTCCCCTTTCCCCCAGGTTTTCCCCAATAAACAATAGTTCATAGGCTTGTTGGCTGTTGTTGGTTTTTACAGTCTCTTTTTGCTCTTCTTGTCGTTCCATTTTCTTTTCTGTATCTTGTTGGGTAATAAGTAATTTTCTCACTTAAGAGCTATTTTCTCTTTTATTCTTTTGGAGTGATGCCCCAGGCTGGAACTTTGGTATACACAAGAAGAAGACCCCATTTTTTTTTATCCAGGTGATGTGTGTTGGGTCTTACACGTGTAAAGGATACTTTGCATGTTATAGCCCCTGCATGGGTAGCTATCTGGGTAACTTTAAGAACAATATTAAAGATGCAGTTAAGATACAGCTGAAGAGAAACAAACTGAGACAGTTTCAGAGGCATCTGACAATAGGAGCTTTGAGTCTTGAAAGCTTATACCCCCAAATCTTCTTGGTCTCTAAGGTGCTGCTGGACTCAAATCAAACTGAGACAGTACTGAGTTTTTCTTTAATGGAACAATCATTAAAGTAGCAAAGGAAATCAATAAATAGATGCAATAAAACATGGGATAATAATTATTGTTAGTAAGTCAACAATAAATCATTGCAAGTTGATGTTGATGATCTGAATCCCAAATTTATTGAGTGTGCTAAACTTCAAGCTCAGCTTCTTTATCCCTCCTTTCACCGATGGAGAAGGGACGTGTACAAACACCATGTGGCTTGTTCAAGGTCAAATGCAGAAGCTGTGGCAAGATGGAGAACTGCCTGCCTTTTATCCCACTCCTCGCTTGAAAGGTATAGATGTACCTGAGTCACATTTTTGACACTAGGTGGGCTGCCAGAAAGACATGCATATTTGAGCAGTACCTGCGATTATGTGGGTGTCTCAGGCACTCTGCTTTTCTCCTGCCTCCCTGTGAATGTAAAGCCTACATTTAAAATGTATTCTAACAAATTCAAACTGTTTTCTCTGTGCAATCAAAGATATAATTATAAAGCCCATTTCCAGATAAACTAGTATTTAATGGCAATTTGTCAGGATAGGTAATGAATCTGATTTCACTTCTGTTGAAGATGCCCAAAGGCAGGTGGCTTAAGGCTCAGCTATTTAGCATAATGAGGCTCCTGGGGATACACAGCAAGAACTTTAAGCACCCTCATTAGGAGTCCACAAACATTCCGGGATGGCATGCTGAACTAAACCAATTTCATATACATGCAATAGGGTAAAAGTCACCTGCCTGCCACTTCCACCTCTATCCTGCTGATGAGCATCATGAGTGATGTTCAGTTTGGGCGAGATCAAGATGCCAGTGCCCCCAACTCAGAAATGCCCAACTTGTTGTGAGAAAAGCTCAGGCTGTTTTAATGTCATGGCTACAATGTCAGACTAAGACTGGGAAGACCCAGGCTCCATGCCTCACTCTGCTATGAAGTTCACTGAGTGGCCTTGGGCCAGCTGACCTTTCTTAGCTCAAGCTACCTCATAAGGTGAGGAGGAGGAGAGAAACAGTATATAATGGCTAGAGCTCCTTGGAGAAAGTGGAACAAATTCAGGCCTGGCCATACATTGGGGTACTCATTAGGGAGGGAAGGAAAAATGATTGAACATCCATCCATCATGCACCATTCTTCATGTACATGTTCCCTTCTTTTCTCTTCCCTCAAACTTACCTGGTGATGGCCAGTGATGGGAGTCTCTCTCTCTCTCTCTGATTTGTCTAGTCATCTTGAGACACTCACCATTGCAAACAGGATTTTCCTAGATGTAACCAGTTTGGGGAATAGGTTGCCAACTCTCGGTTGGGAAATTCCTGGAGGTTTGGGGGTGGAGCCTTGGCAGCTCAGGGTTAGGGGAGGGGAGGGATCTCAGCAGTATATAATGCTATACAAAGTTGTCATTTTCTCCAGGGGATCACTGCAGGCCAGTTGTAATTCTGGGAAATCTCCAAACCCCTATGTAGAGGTTGGCAATGGTATTTGAGAAACATATTTTGAAACTAAAATAAAGCGTGAGGTCTAGGTTCAGGAGAATGAAACTCTGCTCCAGTCTCTGTGTTTCATTTCAGAGTCTGATGAATTTTTACCCAGCTTTGCTAATTTTTGGCATTAGCACTGGGTTGACAGAAATAGGCCTGAAAGACTGGGACATAAGTGAGGTAAGGCAGAGAGCAAGATTAAGCTCCCCTCATCCATATGTGACATTAATTTTTTTAAATAGATCCTAGCCCCTACTTTAAGCCCCAGGAAAAGGAAGGAAAACATGCTAGCTCTATAAGTGACAATTTTAGTTGCCGATAGAATGGGAGTATTTTCCCCCAAAACTACTGATATTTGGGAGGGAGAATTCCTGGACTGAGTAATTTTGTCCCATTTGGATAGGTGGAAAAATTACTTCTGGAAATGTGTTCCCATTATAAATTATGGAGATTACTTTCCAGTTGATTTGCAATTATGTATACTAGTACTGCTGTACAGAACAAGGGACCCACAGCTCCTAGTTCTCTTTGCATACAGTGTTCACTTTCACTTCTGACATTAAAGAAATCAAATTGAAATATAACATTTTTGTTAGCACACCACAACCATCTATTGGGTTAAACAATGCCATATATAGGATATAAGCAATAACATGAGGCAAGATAAAATGAGTTAGATCTATGATCAGATCTGCCATATAAAATCCCACCGGCTGGGTTGTGACCCCCTTCTAAAGCCACATTTTTTGCTGGTTCATAGGTTGTTCCTCATTATAGAACGACTAGGGCTAGGCTAGTGTTCACTCTCCCCAGCTCTTGTTGGCCCTTTCTGCACTGACATTTAACTGCAGAAAACCTGAGCAGAATCTGACTTTGGGTCTGCATGGGTGCCCTCTGCACCATTTTTTCCTCTGGTTTATTCATTGTGTATTCTGTGTAAGCATTCTGCATCTACATCCAAAATCAACATTTTTTGCTTAATTGGGGTTGGGACGTCACTTGTGATGTGTGGGAAGTGGCATCCAAAGGTGTTTTTTTTTTAATTTACAGAATTCTCCTATTGCATCCGTGCAGTACCATCCAGCAAGCACCTTCCATCTAAATCCTTGTGGTTCAGGTTTTTCACATGACTTTTAGTGTTATTTCATGGAATGAAAGGCAACTGAAAGGAACCCAGGCAAAATGGGGAAAACCCCTCTTGAAACTGACCAGACTTTTTCTGAAATTTACAAGCAGCTGCAAAGCCCTGTTTTCCATATCACAGAGGACTAGGGGATTCTCTGCTGTGAAAAAGGGGAAAGATTCACACAATCTCATAATGTGAGGGAACATGCTTAGTGTACAGAATGCACAGTAGAACCCACATACACTGGCATTGCTAGCTGTGATCATTGGCAGTGTGTGTGTGTGCCTGTGTGTCTGCTGCAAAGACGGCTGCACCACCATGCTTTGCACAGGGCTGCATAGTCCTTGCCTTTGCCATTGCTCTTCCAAATCATGTGGGGGCCTGGATTTACCCCTCCCTTTCCTTTATTGTTGTAGAATCTTTTGTATTACTTTTTTTAATAGAACTTTTTACAAAATTTAGTTTCTCATCTCT
Source organism: Gekko japonicus (assembly GCF_001447785.1). Lineage (NCBI taxonomy): Eukaryota > Metazoa > Chordata > Lepidosauria > Squamata > Gekkonidae > Gekko > Gekko japonicus. Next base: position 909,392 of record NW_015167069.1, read on the forward strand.
GTTTAATGCAAAAGCTATAGTAAAAAAAGAGCTAATGAACCAAGAAAAGAAAAAAAGTCAACACAGGACCTAACAGGGCTTCATCCAACAAACTGGCATCTGCAATTGTATCCATCTCAAATTATTTCATCAATTTGAATCTTATAGAGAAATAATTTCTAAAACAATTGACTAATTGGGTCTCAATGCACTGAAATAATCGTATTTTTTTTTTAAAAATAAATAAATTCCAAAATGCAGTTTAGACACAAAAATAATGCAAAACCAGACCAGTTATTATAGATACAATCATATACACATTTCAGCAATAAAATACTAGAAAACAAGGGACCAATGCTTGCATAATTACTAGTGTCAGATTGGCCCAAACCTGGGAAATTTTACTAGGGATTGGTTGAACCCAAGTTCATATTCTAAGGTCCAGTGGAAGAGACCTTCAAAATAAAACTATTGGGGGGGGGGCTGCTTTCCCCAGCTCATCTTTGCTACTCTGTTCAGTAACCACCTTCCATTTAAATCCACCTGGTTCAGCTCCTAGTAGAGTAGCTGCTAAGCTGCCTTTTCTTATTGCCAAGCTCTGTTGGATCTCCCCCCCAATTCTTTGTTTACAAAAGCATGGGGATCTGTTGTCAAAGCTTTAGGCTTTGTATCCCAGTCTCTCTCTCTCTCTCTCTTTTAACATCTCAAGTCATTCTGTACTGATGATCCCCCCCTTTTCTTTGCATTCAGTAATGAATTGTTTTCATCAATGGGGGGGGGGAGGATAGTGGCTGAGCAGCTACCCAGGCACACCCAGCTTGGAGCTGTGGGCAGGCAGGCAGGTGAGGGAATGGAGGAAGCTGAAGCAGAGAAGTCCACTCCCTTTGGCTCACTGCTGCTAGGCTTCTCAGGGCATGGTGAGGCTGGGGGGCCAGGGTGGAGGCAGAGCCAGCATCCCACCACAGGGTTGGTGAGAGAGACAGGCTCAGGCAGGGCAGTTGTTTGCATGCCAAGTGGGGGGCGCTGCCAGTGCAATGCACACCTGCCTGCTTGCTCACTCACTCACTCACTCGCTCCCTTCCTTTTTTTCTCTATGGCAAACAAGATTAGCAATAAACTAAAAGCACAAGACTAAACCAGGTTGTTTAAAAAAAGATGGAAAGCCTAGGTGAAAGTGGAACTTGTACACTGATACCATGGGTGGACCCCTTAAACTTCTGCTAAGATTCTAAAATGGCTACCTAAGAGTAAAAACAGACTGAAGAATCTCCTGGCTACAAAAACAAAAACAAAAACATGCCCATTGTAAAACCAACCGACTGGGAAGAAGAACCTCAATGTGGGTGGAGGATTGGCCTCTGAGGGGCCAGAAAAGGGGTGAGGGGAATCCGAGGGAATGTTTCTGCTTCTGAATTATTTCAGCTTGGAAGCGATGCAAAGGAAAGAATTGCAGCCAAAGCACTTTCAGAAAAGCCAGGGAAACAGTGAGCTGAAAGCGAACCGAGAGCTGAGGGATGAAAACCAATGCTGAACTAAAAAACAAACAAACAAACAAACAAAACCCAATGGACATGCAAGGTGAAAGCTGGAGGACATGAAGAATGAAAAAAATAGCATAATGGAGAGTCACTGTAAAACCTAGGGAAATCACCATGCATAAAAGGCCTTAGTGTGTTGCCCTAATTCCTATCCTTGACAGGTGGGAATTTGAGGGGGCAGGGACATGGGGATTGCCATCAGCACAATGGTACTACATCACTTCCAGGGAAAACCAGGAAGTGGCATCATGCCTTCTCTAGGAATCACCAGAACTTCTATTGTAAAACCACAGAGGCATATCACTTCTATGTTTTCCTCGGAAATGACGTAACACCATTAGGCTGACAGTGATTTTTTGTTTATGTTTATTTTTCTCCTACGTGCCAACTGAGTGGCAGCAGGCAGTGAGAGTTGCTGGTGGGAGACCTGGCAACCCTATCAAGTATCTAGAGAAGATCAAGGGCCAGCAAATGGTAGCTGCATATAACCCTGTTCCTTGGAAACAAATAAAGGTTGGTTCATTCATGTACAATTTTACTAAGGATTATATGTAACTCACACGTGACCATGTCATACTCTTAGCTCTCTGTGACCTTGCCCTTATTGTGCAAATTCTGAATCAAGGCCACCGGAAGCCAGTGTCCAAACATAATCCAGATGATCATGGTGGCATGCACAAGTGTGCAACTTTTAGAAAATGAATGGATTTAATAGCAGGAAAAAAGAATTACATCTCCGCTTGTTGCTTAACTGTTAATGCAAAAAGCAGCTGCAGAGATTGTAATGGTAATGCCTGTGTCGCATTTTTACTTTCCTCCCAGTTTGCTTCTATGTGCCTGATTTAATATTAATGATTCACAGTCAGCCACCATCATACCATCTGCACTGCTGGCACACTCATGGTTAGGGACCAAGGAGTTTTAACAACTCCTATTGTTGCCAGTGGGAATCACAGGCTCACTGATTAAAGTCGGTAAATGGCCACTGAACTGAAAATGCTGCACAGGTCATCCCAGTAGAATGCTTCCCAGCACTCAGCCAGCTCATCTATGAGTCGCAGGCCCATTCCTGTGGCAAGCTGCTCCTCAATAAATCAGAGAGGCCTGTTTACTGCAAGAACGCTATTACAACTGGGAGAGGCTGTTATGCGGAAAGTGCTGCTGAATTATGAACTGTTAATAATAGTCCAGCATCAGTGTTCACACAGGTTTCCCCACTGGGATTCATCTTCTTTTTGTTTCTGTTCCACCATTAATTTGTGTTGATTGCCATTCGGGCAATAAAAATCTGAACTAGTGACCTGTAGCAAGATTGCTGTATGGGCACCTTGTTTCTCAGCACAGCAATATGCAGTCGGCAAATGGTGTTGGGAAAAATGAATGAAAATATCAACTGTTACAGTAGGGAAGCCACAGGAAATTTATAAAGGGACATACACACTCTGTTAAATATGATGCTTTGCTACTCCAAAGGCTAGTGTAGGGGTGGGTAGGGGATATTTATTTTGAGGATGTGGTGGTGAAGTTAGAAAGTAATGGAATTTTCCCCAGTTCCATTCCTGACCTGTTGGGAGCCTTTCCCTTGCTGTCTTAAGTAGGGTGTTCTCATTGTCTCCTGCCCCAGTATTGAATGTGGCACAAATCTCTCCCTTATTATAATTGAATAGCAACGTTCTATATTGAATGTTCTAAATTTGCCCCCTTTAGTGTTTGGCCGGAAGAACTGTCAGTCAGAAGACGCTGGCTGGGTTGACTGGCTGCTTTGTGCAGTCCCGCCCAGCATTTCAAGGTCTTTTGCATATGGAAGCTGATTGGACTTCACTCCATTCCACACCTCAAACTCCCCACCCCCCCGGCAAGGCAGTTGGAATTTTCAGTTGCATAGACAGATACAATGCCATACTCCCCACCCTACTGTATTCTGAGGTAAAATATGTCCTCACTCAGAACACATCACTTCCCCTTCAAAAGAAACAAACCCAATAACACAATCATGCCACACCACAAAGACAACAGATCACACCACAAGCAGAATACCACAAGGCAAAAAAAATGATAGGAAAAGGTGCCAGCAGTCACCCCATTACTGCCACAGAGAG